>NW_021318705.1:120497-222993 GCF_001605985.2 Dendrobium catenatum
GAAGAAAAATAGAGGGTTTGGGAGAGTGAGAAATCATTGTAAGGGGGAGTTATGAGAGATTCATAAAGGTTGCTCTAAGAAAGGTTTACATCATCTTCTTTAAGTTGCTTTTAGGTTCCTTAGTGACTCTAGGGGAGTAGTAGGGGTTGTACCGGTATATAACTTAGAGAAACAGACTAATTACATAATATTTTTAGACATTAGTCTTAACATTTATATCATCGCTAACAAAATGCTTACAGTCTCCAAGTACATCACGTAGGCTCCGTTTGGCACAACTTTCTTATTATTTTCTAAAATAATTTTTTAATACAAAAGTTTCTTTAACTAAAAATTTTTGTCCTAAAAAGCTACTTTAGAAAGCAAGAAGAACGCTATCCCGAATGAAACCATAGTCATGTAATCTCAGAGCATGATTCAAGCTACTTCATATAGCTAATTTTTAAGGGTTAAGTACCCGAGTTTTAATGTGTTGTTATATCCAATTATAGACAGTAAAAACTTGTTATGGTCACCATCTGGTAAGTATTCGAATAGTGAATCACAAATCTCCTTCCTTTGGCATCTTTAGAGAACTAATTGCACACTAGGATTGTGCTTGATAAATATGAATCTGTCAAAATTTTATTTTTCTCAACATAGTGACCAAGTAGAAAGAAAGTTAGCTTAATAAATAGATTGCAGTAATTAAATATTAATATTATTTTTTAAATTTTGTATAGCATATAATCTCTATTTCTTGAATATATTTATCATCCATAAACACTTAATATCAGTAGCCTTAATTCTCTTCCATCACAAGAAATAGGCTTAATTTTTACAAAGACAAAAGAAAAGGTCTATCGTAGTTCTTTGTGCAATACAGATTTAACCTCCAAATAGTTTCTTACATAAATAATAAGATAGCAAAAACACAAGTTATTAATGTTTAAGAACTAATAGTAGTAAAGGAGGCTATGCATCAATTACTTCTCAACAATATGTATCTTCAAATGACACAATTAGTTAATAATAAGAAATTTCATAGTACAATTATTAACATGAAATGATATATTGAAATTAGATTTCATTTATTAGCTAAATTTCAATTATCATAATTTTGCAATAGACTCTCAAATGTAATTGAAATTGCATTTTATTCAATAACACCAAAGATATTATAAAGGTATTTATTAATTGGAATGAACACAAACACTGCCACAATCAATTAGCACTAAAAGAGAAGCAACAATCCTAAATGAATGATGAGTTGCATAACAACATACTATATAGTTACAAAAATAACACGGTGAGGATAGGACACCTAAAATTTCATAAGGATTCCTCATATAAAATCTTAAATATAAATCTTCTCTCTAACTTCTGAGAACTCTTCTCTCTAAGAAAGAGATTTTTTCGCTCTTCTAGGGCACCTTTCTCCCCACGCTATGCCCCCTTCCGCTCTTCCCGTCAGGGTGGATCCTTCCCCCTGATGGAGTTTAATCCATCAAAGCCAAAATTCAAGCCGGTCTGAGATGAAGCAGCCTCCATTCCCCTCTGGGTAAAAATCATTGACTTTCCACTGGCTTTATGGACTCCAACTGGTATTTCTAGGATTGCCAATTACATCAAAATTCCTTTAACAATTGACTCTCTCACCGCCAAAAGGACTCGTCTTACCTTTGCTCGGGTTAATTGTGTCTAAATTTTCAAGGATTATGCACTTCCAGATGAAGTATCAATTCAGATTAATGTGGAAGATATGATCCTCAAAGATTTTTATGATCAGAAACTTTCTCCTTGTGAAGGTTGTAGTTCGCTTATTCATCTTTTCTCTTTATGACCCTCCAACCCCAAACCCAAACCTATCATTTCCCCACCTCCTCGGCCCAGAGGGAGGAGCACCAGTAGGAACCCTAATCACTGGATTCCTTCTTCAGGCTCCAAACCTAAGTTCCTCGTATTATCCAGAGCTCGCACTAACCTCAAGACCTAATTCAACCCTCACTCCTCTTAATGTTTTCATCGCTGGCCCTCTCTCCCTAACAATGAAAACATCAACAAAGACCCCATTCTACCTAACCTCAATTCCCCAACTTAGGACTCCTCATCGGAGCAAGCCTCCCTCTTGAACCTAAAACCACCTCCTAAAGTCCCTATTTCCAACATGTTTGCTTTCTTGCAAACAAAAGAATCCTCTTCTCTTCCCTCTTTTGAAACCCACTTTGTTGACAACAATCCTCCATTATCCTCTTCTGAGGAGGCTAACATTTTGGATAGAGATTCTTCTTCATATTCTAAATAGTAGGGGTGTCAATTTTTTACACGACCCGAAACTGACCCGGAAAAATCCGGGTTCGGGTTCAACAAATCAACCCGTTTTAAAAATCGGGTTGGGTTCGGGTTGACCCAGCAACCCGAAATTGACCCGAAAGTGATACGAAAACTCATATTTGACCCGAAACTTGAGATTGACCCGTTCTTCATCCATTTTGACCCAAAAATTGAATATTGACCCGATTTTTTATCCAAAAATTAGCAATTTTAGGTCAACTTCGGGTCATTCGTGTCGGGTCGGGTTGACCTGGACCCGAATCGGGTCGGGTTTGGGTCCGAAAACCTAACCCGTTTTTTCCATTTTTTAAAAAACGGGTCAGATTTTCGGGTTGACCCGAACAGTTCCGGGTTCGACCTGAACCCGACCCACTGACCCGAATTGACACCCCTACTAAATAGGATACTAATTCAGCCAAATCCCCTCACGTCTAAGAAATTTAAGCCCAAAACTGCCAAGAAGGCAAAATCCTCAAGTCATTAATGTCCCTACCCCCTTTTGCTAGTTGGAATGTGAGGGGGTTTAATAGCCTCGAAAAGGTTCATTTCTACAAGGATCTTGTCTAGTCGTATAGTTTAAAAGTTATTTACATTCATGAAGCTAAACTGAATCTTCAGGACTCTTTTGACCCATGGTTCATCAATTCTCATTTTGTTTTTTAATAATGAAGCTAGTTACCACAACTTTAGTTTTTCTACCACTAGTAGAATATAGCTTAAATCGGATGCCTCTCACATCTCTTTCTCCCCTATCCTCTCATCCTCTCAAATCATCCATGGCATTCTTTCGACTAGGTCTTCTCCTTTTGTTCTACTTTTATTATTTATGCTGCCAACAGTCCAGTTGATAGGAGGGAACTTTAGAATACTTTGTGCAATCTGGTTCCTGCCTTTGATTCCCCTTGGATCATTCTTGGGGACTTCAATTGTTGTAGATATGATTTTGAAAAATCTAGAGGAACCCCGCTTCATTCTAGTAGGCTGGAGGAACTTAACAAGGTTGTTTATTATTGTTGCGTTTAAGACCTAGCTTATGTGGGGCTCTTCTTTACTTGGTGCAATCAAAGGGTAGATATTCCTATCCACATCAAATTGGATCGTATTTTGGTTAATAATGCATTGCTGGATAACTTTCAATCTACTTTTTACAAAGTAATTCCCCCTTCTGGTTATGACCACTCTCCCCTTATCTTCATCACTTCTACCATCAAGAACTCTGCTGCGAGATTCATGTTTAAAAATTTCTGGGTGCATATGAATGGTTTCTGGGATGCTATTTTTGCGGCTTTTGATAGGCCATCCTCTAGTAGTTCGTGTGACATCCCAGGCGTCTACAGTGAAAGGATTCGTCTACAGTCTTGATCAACTACACTTCCTGCTCCCTTGCTCAGACTTGAAATATTAACCACATATAATGAGCTTAAAAAAGCCCAGCAGGTCACCAAAGCCTACAACTGAAATCAAAGCATGGTACGAAAATAATATGCATGCCAATCAGTCAAATCATTGCAGTCACTTACACATGATCATTTGAATCAATGTAGAATCAAAAATCAATGCATAAACAATAATCGGTACAGAAACGGTAAAATCCTCAATTGGCAATAGAAGAATCAGTAAACAGTATAAAAGTCAGTAAAGCTCATGAATCAGTATGTATGTCAAATCTCTACATTAGTCGTCTTATCTATAACATCAGTCAAATCAATGTAGTAGCAGCGTATGTATAAATATCAGTAACGATTTAGTGATGACATGAACAATTATGCTATAACAGTGAAATCGTGTAGTAACAGTAAATCCGTACAGTAACGATAAATCCTCAGTAAATGAATCAGTACATGTAAATCTGTCAAATCAAATACGTTTAACATCACTCAATCATATCAGTAGAATCAATCAGATCAATAAAGAAATCAATTCCGATCAATAATGTCAATCGTTATGAAATCATATAAAACAATCAAATCAATAAATTAATAATAATAATTAAAAGCAATCAAATCTATCAATACAGTAAAATCATATTCTAGATCACGTGCTCAGTGTATCACATGTATTGGTCAGTATTCAGTGTATCACATGCTATAAGATCGGTGCAATGAATCAGTAGTATTGGTATCGATAGTATCAATGAATCAATGCAATATCAATATCCATATCCGTATCTGTATTTAGTGACTTGTACATTATGAAATAGCAATGAAATCGTGCAATGACAGAAAACTCATAAATCCGTACAGTAAAGCCATTCAGTATCAATAAATCAATTCAATATCAGTAAATCCATTCAAAATCCATAAATCAATTACATATCAATAAATCAATCAATATCGATAAATCAGTAAATCCATAATGAGATCATAAGAACAATATTTTACACATACATTCCAATACAGTAATCTTACTTGACAAGTACAATCACTGGCTATTAAGGCATTTTTCAAGGTTAGTATGTTAGTAATCCGTTGGCTATAATAAAGTTGTCACCCTTGCCCGTCGGCATAAACTCCTTATGACTCCTAATCGTTGTATCGCGTGATCAATATAGGATAATACCAAACCCTTTTTAAAGGAAAGCCCGTCGGCCCACCATCCTGACAGGTCAATCTTCAACCAATGGTTCAACCAGTCTTTACTCAACAAGTAAAAGATATGGCTATTACAACGTTTTTCAATCTTAGAATATCGATGTATCGTTGTATCCATTGGCTCAATAAGAGTCGTCACTCTTGCCCGTCGGCATAATAATCTCCTTATGACTCCCTTCAGTAATCACGTGATCAGTAGAGGATAACACCAAACCCTTTTTAAAAGAAGCCCGTCGACCCACCATCCTATCAGGTTTATCAATCTCCAACCAACGGTTCAACCAGTCTTTACTTGTCTTTCAGTAACAATAACAGTGATTCAATCATATATACACATTCATATACATCTCATTAATACATAACAATCAACAAACACAAATTAACTCATTTGAAGAAAACCCTTAAAATATCGTACAGTCGACAGAAATCCCAAACAGAGTCAAAACACACAGTTTCAGAAAATTACCAAATTATAAGAAATCGAATAAAACAACGTTTCAAAGCTTTACTTAAATGGAAGCAATATTTTCCAATGTCCATATAATTTCCTATTCGATAAAAAGCGCACGGAACTCAAAATACCCGGTGAAAACTTTCCAGAAAATACTCAAATCATACTAAAACATCAGTTCAATAACATACCAAAAGTTACGCAAAATACAAAAATATGCATATTTTTTGGTAACAGAAACACAAAACTGAGCAGAAAAATACCAAAACTCAAAACCTTCAAAATCAAAAATAGGATTCGGATTCCTTACTACGAGGCAAACAAATCTTCCAAATGCGTCGTCGAACGAAAATCGCTCCGCGGCCTCCGAAACCAAGCTTTCCTCTTCTCTTTCCTTCTCTTTCTCTCTCCGTCTTTTTCTCTCTCTTAAAAATGATTCCAAAATATCTCAAGTCTAATACTTATCAAACAGGATCATCCCAGACGATTCCTATTCGTCCCGGCACGATTTGCCCTCTGGATAAATCTCGTCCAGACGAAGTGTATTCGTTCCTGGATGATTTGCTCTCTGGACAAATTTCGTCCCGGCGGTTCGTCCTGGCTCGTACAGGTTTGTCCAGACGAACCATACAAATTCTTCACAATTTTCTTCAATTCGTCCCGTACTAAAGCCAGTTCGTCCGAACTAACAGCACTCACAAAAATAAACTTTTGAGGGGTTTTACAATCTACCCACCTTAAGAAAAATGTCGTCCTCGACATTTCCCCTAAGGATCCAATTGCAAAATTGACATAAAATAAATCTGTCCAATCAAAACTCAAATCAAATCAAATCAAATCAGAATCAAAACTCATCCAGAACCATACAGTCATACAGTTCATTCAATCACATGTCATTCATTATGTATGCAAAATGATGCATTTGAAACTATCCATTCTACCAAACTATCAATCAAATCCTTTCACTACACTTGCTCTGATACCAATTGTGACATCCCAAGCGTCTATAATGAAAGGATTAGTCGATAGTCTTGATCAACTACACTTCCTGCTCCCTTGCTCAAACCTGAAATATTAACCACATATAATAAGCTTCAAAAAGCCTACTAGGTCACCAAAGCCTACAACTGAAATCAAAGCACGGTACGAAAATAATATGCATGCCAATCAGTCAAATCATTGCATTCACTTACACATGATCATTTGAATCAATGTTGAATCAGAAATCAATGCATAAACAGTAATCAGTACAGAAACGGTAAAATCCTCAATTGGCAATAGAAGAATCAGTAAACAGTATAAAAGTCCGTAAAGCTCAATGAATTAGTACATATGTCAAATCTCTACAGTAGTCGTCTTATCTATAACATCAGTCAAATAAATATAGTAGCAGCGTATGTATCAATATCAATAACGATTCAGTGACGACATGAACAATTATGCTATAACAGTGAAATCGTGTAGTAACAGTAAATCCGTACAATAACGATAAATCCTCAGTAAATGAATCAGTACATGTAAATCCATTAAATCAAATACGTTTAACATCACTCAATCATATCAATAGAATTAATCAGATCAATAAAAAAATCAATTCCGTTCAATAATATCAATCGTTATGAAATCACATAAAATAATCAAATCAATAAATCAATAATAATAATTAAAAGCAATCCAATCTATCAATACAGTAAAATCATATTCTAGATCATGTGCTCAGTGTATCACATGTATCACATGTATCGGTCAGTATTCAGTGTATCACGTGTTATAAGATCGGTACAATGAATCAGTAGTATCGTTATCGATAGTATCAATGAATCAATGCAGTATTAATATCCATATCCGTATCTGTGTTCAGTGACTTGTACAGTATGAAATGACAATGAAATCGTGTAATGACAGGAAACTCATAAATTCGTACAATAAAGCCATTTAGTATCAATAAATCAATTCAATATCAGTAAATCCATTCAAAATCCATAAATCAATTCCATATCAATAAATCAATCAATATCGATAAATCAGTAAATCCATAATGAGATCATAAGAATAATACTTTACACATACATTCCAGTACAGTAGTCTTACTCGACAAGTACAATCACTGCAATTAAGACGTTTTTCAAGGTTAGTATGATAGTAATCTGTTGGCTATAATAGAGTCGTCAACCTTGCCCGTCAACATAAACTCCTTATGACTCCCAATCGATGTATCACATGATCAATAGAGGATAATATCAAACCCTTTTTAAAGGAAAGCCCGTCGGCGCACCATCCTGACAGGTCAATCTTCAACCAACGGTTCAATCAGCCTTTACTCAACAAGTAAAAGACATGACTATTACGATGTTTTTTAATCTTGGAATATCGATGTATTGTTGTATCCGTTGGCTCAAAAAGTGTCGTCACTCTTGCCCGTCGGCAAAATAATCTCCTTTTGACTCCCTTCAGTAATCATGTGATCAGTAGAGGATAACACCAAACCCTTTTTAAAGAAAAGCCCATCGGCCCACCATCTTGTCAGGTCTATCAATCTCCAACCAACGTTTCAACCAGTCTTTACTTGTCTTTTAGTAACAATAATAGTGATTCAATCATATATACACATTCATATACATCTCATTAATACATAACAATCAACAAACACAATTTAACTCAATTGAAGAAAATCCTTAAAATATCGTACATTAGATAGAAATCCCAAACAGAGTCAAAACACACAGTTTCAGAAAATTACCAAATTACCAAAAATCGAATAAAACAATGTTTCAAAGCTTCACTTGTACTGAAGCAATATTTTTCAATGTCCATATAATTTCCTATTCGATAAAAAGAGCACGGAACTCAAAATACCCGGTGAAAACTTTCGAGAGAATACTCAAATCGTACAAAAACATCAGTTCAATATCATACCAAAAGTTACGAGGTAAAAGTTTCGTCAATACAAAAATATGCACATCTTTCAATAACGGAAACACAAAACTGAGCAAAAAAATACCAAAACTCGAAATCTTCGAAATCGGAAATTGGATTTGGATTCCTTACTATGAGGCGAACAAATCTTCCAACTACGTCGTCGGACGAAAATCGCTCTGCGGCCTCCAAAACCAAGCTTTCCTCTTCTCTTTCCTTCTCTTTCTCTCTCTAGCTTTCTCTCTCTCTCTTCAAAATAATTCCAAAATATCTCAAGTCCAATACTTATCAAACAGGATCGTCCCGGACGATTCCTATTCGTCCCGAGACGATTTGCCCTCTGGAAAAATCTCGTCCAAACGAAGTGTATTCGTTCCTAGACGATTTGCTCTCTGGACAAATTTTATCCCGACGGTTCGTCCTGGCTCGTACAGGTTCGTCCCGACGAACCATACAGATTCTTCACAATTTTCTTCAGTTCGTCCCGTACTAAGGCCAGTTCGTCCGGACTAACAGCACACAAAAATAAACTTTTGAGGGGTTTACAGTTCGTTTGCTGCATTTTATTACTGCCTAAAACTTCTTAAAATATCTTTGAAAGGCATGAAATGGGCTTCCTCCAATTACCTCTCCAACTCTATCCATGAGTTAAAAAGCTTGCAGCACCAATACCTCAACGAGCTTCAACATCAACCTCTAGATCATGATCTTAACTCCTTGCTTAAAAAGATTAATGAGCATTTAGCCTCTTTTCAATCAGCTTGGTCTTCTTGGATATCCCAAAGGGCTAAAGCTAGTTGGCTATCGAATGAGGAAGATGATTTGGGCTTCCTTTATGCTAAAATCAAAGCCAAAAGGAATAAAAATTTCATAAAATAAATCACTACGCCCCAAGGACACTTCTCTTATCCTCCCGAGGTTGCTTCAGTTATAATTTCCCACTTCAAGTAAATCTTTAATGCTTCTTACCCCACTCTTATAAATGACTTAACTATACTGGTTGGAAGTTTTGTTCCTTTAAATCTTCACTGCCTTCTTTTAACTAGAGTCTCTAATGATGATTTTAAAGCCATTGTTTTTGCTGAAAAAGCTTCCACGGTGCCTGGCCCTGATAGATTTTATTTTGAATTATATAAACATTCTTGGCATCTCATATGCAAGAAAGTCTATAATGTTGTCAGGAGTTTTTTATCTACTGGTTATCTCCCTAGAGGTGTTGAATCCTCTATCATTACCTTGATTCCTAAAAATTCTCATGCTTTTGATATTTCTAATTTTAGACTCATTTTATTGTGCAATATTTTTTACAAGATTATGGCTAAGGTGCTTGCAAAGATGTTAAAAATTGTATTGCTTTATAGTATTAATGATAGCCAAGTGGGGTTTATCTCTAAAAGGTGTTATATGGATAACATTTTCCTGGCCTCAAAAATCCTAAGAGAATTTAAAAAGGTGGGAAAAACTTATTTTGTGCTAAATTGGATATCAAGAAGGCGTTTGATTCTGTTTTAGGGGACTTTATCTTAAACTGATTAAGATTGAAAGGCTTACCTGAGGATTTCATTAAATAGATAAAAGGTTGTATTTCCAATATTTATTTTACGATATACATTAATGGTTCCCTGGAGGGGTTTTTTAGTTCTTCAGGTCTTCACCAAGGTTTCCCCCTCTCTCCTCTGTTATTCTATATTGTCATGGATGGACTCTCTTATTCTCTCCAACCTCATAATTTCTCTAGCATCAACTGCAATGGGATACAAATCAATAACTTGATGTATGCGAATGATCTTCTTGTCATTGGTGATGCCTATATTCCTAAAGTTACCAACCTCATTAATTCTCTTCTCCTTTATGTTGATGCTTCTGGTCTTCATATTAATCCCAATAAGAGCTCCATCATCCTTGCAAAGAATGTCACCACGGCTGATGAAATTTTTCCCTTGCTTGGGATTACACATCAGGATTCTTACTTAACTTATCTTGGCCTCCCCATTTCCCCTAATAGGCTAAAGTTTTCTCACTTTCAACCCCTACTGAGTAGAATCTCTTCTCTACATGAGGGTTGGAAAGTTAAATTTCTTTGTTTTGTCGAGCATATTCAATATTTAAAATTCACTATAACCAACACTATTGCCTAGTGGATTTGAGTCTCTATCATCCCCAAAGCTTGTCATTCTTATATTACACGATTATGCTCTAAATTTTTATATCATGGAAACATCAAAAGACAAAAAGCTTCATTTAATTTCTAGGGTCTCCACTATTAAGCCGAAATGTAGAGGTGGTTTGGGCATTCCCTTTGTGGAGTCCCTCTATTTTGGATTCACTTGTTCCTTTATCTGACGCCTTTTCAACCATAAGTCTCTTGCTAACTCTTGGGTTAAAGTCAAATATGAATCCCCTTGGAAGAACCCGCCTCCCTCTACCTCTAAAGCTTGGAAGCTTAACTGTTCTACTGCCTAGAAAATGAAATCCTCATTGCAACTCTCTGTGGCGCCTAATTGCAACTTCTTTTTGCTTTGGGATCCCTAGTGTAATGGATGCTCTCTCTCGGATATCTTTTTCAATTCGAGACTTTCTCATAAAACTATGGGAGATTTCATTTCCACTGGCCAATGGGCTTTACCTGATGATTTTCCATCTCTGCTGCGGTTGTTGTTCTCGGAGTGAACATCATAGAGCAACTAGTAATGTCCTGAGAAGGCTCCAACCATCCCTCATTTAAGAACTTCACAAACTATTATTTCTCTCATTTAGAGGAAGTTTCTTGGTATAATTTCATATGGCAAAAAAAAAAATCTATTAGATATGCTTGCTACGCTTGGATTACAATTATTGGGAAATTAAAAAGTGCTGGTCTTCTTTTTAGGAGGGGCATTCTGCTCGACTCGACCTGCCCTTTCTGTTGAAGTTCTTCTAAAACCCACCACCACCTATTTTTTGAATGCTACTTTTCCTATTTGGTCCTATCGGCTTTACTCCCGATTTTCAAATATTTTCTATTTAGACTGAATCTATTGCAATCCTATGATTTTCTGGACAATATGCCTTAGTTCAATACTTTGGAGAAAAACTTTTGTTTTTTTTTTTCAATTGCTTGCATTATCTACCACCTTTGGAGGAAAAGAAACAATTGGCATTTCTCTAATTCTTGGAACAGTCCAGATTATATTTCACATGATATTCAAGTGGCGATCAGGCTTAAAGTGAGGAAATTGAAAAGCTTTGACAATCTCAAAATTAGATTTGCTGAGATACTTTAAGCTGGATTTGGATTTGTTTGTTTTTTTTTTTTTTAAATTGTGCTGTTGTGCTTCTGTTTTATGGACAATGATGATCAAGGTTGATCCCTGGTGGCGTTTTGTTCTCCGATTTTGACTTTCCTGGTCTTTTATGATGCCCCATGTGCCTACCGCATTTCTCTTTGGTAGTCCCTGCGGCAACCTGGGATCCCCGTCGACTGCTTCTGGCACCATTGATTCTATTCTGATCAATTTGATGATTGGGTGTTGTCCTTGTTATTATTGAGTCCCTTCTTCTATTTTTGTTTACTCTAGTTTTTTTTAGGCAATAGAGTTTTGTTTGTACTGTCATTGCCTATGTTGTTTTATTTTCTTACAAGTTTCGTTTTTACATTTTACATGTGATTGGCTATAGTTTGAATACAAGGGCTTTGCCCCTGGATTTTTTCAAAAAAAAAAAAAATCTTAAATATAGAAATCAAATTAATTGAAGTGAAGCTAAAGCTAATCAACTGACAACTAAAGCTAATGAACTGACAGTTATTTCGCATTATGAGCTTTGTTGGGTTCACTTTCCAAGAAAAAAAATTCCCTTCTTGAGTGAAAAAAAGTTAATGGTATTACTTTAAACACCGTTGCCATGATATTTTTACTAATCTGGAAACAAAGAATATAAGTCACAAGATAAAATAATTCAATTTACTAAAATGATTCTTCATACATAGTGTGAAACCTCTTAAGTAAAATGAAGCTAAACTCTTAAACATCAAGGCATTTTTTGATGTAATGATCATAATTTCATTAAAAAACTATACAGTTAAGCATGTTCATTAAGGAAAAATCCTGGGATGGATGACCTCCTAGAAAATTACACCAACAAGACAAAACCGTGAGAGCTTTAGGCCAAAGCGGACAATAAATCAATAGTTAAGAGTTCGAGCTTTTACACATAGCATAAACAAGCAGTTGTAAGCCATCATGATTAGGACTATGATAATCAGAAACATTATTAGAATAAAATTCATTGTCTTGTTGATATCTAAATATCATAAATTGAAGAAAAGAAAACATAGCAACTAAATAATAGAAATTGGAAAAATATGATGATTCAACTGGAACTGTTCTCATGTAGGATATGTCATAAAACTTATTTATTGCAGAAGAAGCTTAAAATTTTAAAAAGTGCTTATGAAAGCTCAAAAATAGCTTCAAAAACAATTTTTTTGTACCAAACATTGACATCCATGGAATGAAAAAGAGATTCAACTCATTAATATTGGAAAGAAAAGCTCTACACTATCACAATTTAGATGGGCAATAAATGTTAGCAAGCTAGAATTTCATCAAGAAAGGGAGATTGAACTGTTCATCAGAAAGCCCCATGCCACTATGACACGTCCAAATTTAGCATTCAGTTCTACCCGTTATGACCCGATTGGAAAAAGATAAAGATTTTAACTTTTGAGATTTTCAACAATTTGCATGTTTTTTAGAGCGTTTTAATTTATAAAAATGATTGGGTGTGCTCTAGAAAAAGTCTCAAGTGTTTGATATGAATTTCGCCAAAATATGACGATGTCACATTTGCGCGCAGCGGTGCTGCTCAGCTAAAGCGTCAAATAGTGACATTGTAGAATCGTGCTCTTGAATTTTTTATGAGCATTTGAGCACCAGTGCACTCTGGTTTGAGTGGCATAGCGCTAGACCATTATTAGCTCATTAAATATATGTTTTCCACTATTCCATTCATTTTGCTAGAGCAACCGATGGAGTATGAGAGAGAAAGTGAGATATTTTGAGAGAGAAATCAACGTTTTGAGCTATTTTGGGTCATTTTCAGTCGTCGGCACAGTTTGAAAATTTGTCCAGATTGAGATAAGTCACATTATGCTACAAAATTTTACCGAATTTTTCGTTTAAATTTCTATTTCTCTTAATAAAAAAGAGTATAACTTTACAATGAAAAAATATTCATCGCAAACTTTTTATATGTTATAGAGATCATGACTATGAACATTTTAAATATTATCTGAAAACTTTATACCATGTATTTTGAAATTCGTGCGATTTTGATTAAACAAAAAATAATCTTGACACCAAAAAATACTTTTTCCTATATAATGAATTTCTTAAAACAATGTTTACACAAACTTTGATAATTTGGTTATGTTTTAACATTGTGAAAATTTGCTCAGAAGGAAGTTCAGTTGCCTACCTCTATAGAACACTATGAAATTTTGACATGTGCTATATTATAATTTAATTGTTGCAATGTAATGAAATATATGCTTATGTGATGAGATTATACTTATATTTTTGAAAAATAGGAGCTATAAGGGTGAGAATTCTTTAAAATTCTATTTATGTCAAAGATTATTCTAGTGGCTATAAGACATTCTAATAATTATAGCACCATGTTCTAGTGGCTATAAGCCATGTTCTAGTGTATATGGGCGTGTTATGATACTATAAGCACAAAAAGGTAGACATAAAAGATCAGAATCCTTTGAGATTTTATTTGGGATTGAAATATGTGATATGAACTGCTTTGTAATATTAACTGTTCTATGATTTATTGCTCAGTATTATTATTTAAATAAAATGGATAATCGCAATTCTTTTATTTCCTTTCTCAGTACCTACAGTGATTTATTAGATTGCATTTAACTACTTTAAAACATTCAGTAAAAATATTTAATAAAAAAATGTTCAAAAATTACAAAAAAAAAACATTCTCATGAAGAATAAAAGAAAAAGTGGCTTGCTTTCACTCCTATTAAGGTTTAATAGAAGATAATATAACTTGAGCTGTGGGATACATTCTTTCTATCAGCAGGTACGATAGGAGAATTGTTGCTTCCAGGAGTATTCGTGGTGTAGAGAAATATAAAGTTTAAAGTCTTAGCATTGTACGAAAATCCGGCACGCAATCAGATAAGAGAGAGTGTGTGTAGTATTTATGAGACATCAAAATTTTTACGTGAAAAAACCCCTGAAAAGGGGGAAAAATCATGGGGCTTGGCCTAGTATGAATGAATCCACTAGTATTGTAATTGGTTACAAAGGAGGTCCTTCATAAGGGGAATGCCTTAGCTTGATGTATATCTTATAGAGTACATTACATTGTGAGAATACAAAGCATCATTGTTTATGTGTTTGTTTGGTCTGAAGGACTGTAGTCGGTGTGCGACGTAAGTCTGAAGGACAATAGTCGGCGGGCGACAGAGGTCGGAAGGATCATAATCGGCGGGCGACGTAAATCTGAAGGACAGTAGTCGACGGGCGACAGAGGTCGGAAGAACTGTAGTCGGCAGACAACATAAGTCTGAAGGACCGTAGTCGGCAGGCGACAGAGGTCAGAAGGACTGTAGTCAGTGGGCGACGTAAGACTGAAGGATCGTAGTAGGCGAGCGACGGAGGTCGGAAGAACCGTAGTCTGACGACGGAGGTCAGAAAGACGGCGTCTGCTAGAAGACCATCAATGGACAGAAACCAACATCAGGTAAATATCTGGTGAAACTCCGACAATTGGCAGAAGTCCAACGTCAGGTAGAAATTTGGAGACGAGCGGAGGTCCGACGTCGGGTAGAAGTCAGACGCCAGTTGGAGGCTGAGGAGAATTTTGACTTTAGATGGTATTCAGGCAGAATTCCGGTGTCCCGTGGAAGTCGGACAGAATTCCGGCGTCACTTGGAGATCGAGTAGAATTTTGGCGTCACTTGGACAGAATTCCAGCGGTGGTGGTCGAGGAGTTCTTCCCTCCTATCCTTCTTCTCTTGCTTTCATGCTTGGGCCCCCCTCAATAAAGAATGAGGGTTCTATTTATAGATTTCTGGAGTTGCATGGCTTATAAATAGGTGAGAGATCAGGGGCGAATCGGGAGTGGTTTGAATGGACGGCCGATATTGAATCCCTTGATTGTGGACCGTTCTTCAGACATTTGAAGGTCTTAATGATGTCGGAATTAGGTGATCTTAAGCTCGTTGGATTCGTCTCGTCGAGCCGTTCGATTCGACTATAAGCTCGTCATGTTTGGAAACCGTTTGGTAACTCAAATTGTGATTTGAACCTTCCAACAGTGCTTCGAGTCTTCGATTCGGACCCATTTGGGCTCGGATTGAGTTGAATTTGGTGTAGTTGGGTTCGTATTTCCGAGACGATCAGTTCGACTGTAAGTTTGCTGAAAACGGAGTTTAGATTATACCAAATTTAATTTTTGAAATTTTCAACTTGATGTTTGCACCGAGATTCGTGCCCGATCAAGATAATTTTGTGATGACATATCAAGAATGTTGCTTAAAACATAAGGTTTTTTATGATATTGGCTAATCTAATCAAATATGACACAATGGCTGAACCTCATGGAGTTTCTTTGGAGAACACCTGTTGCTTTATTTACTTCAATCCTTCACCCTTTTCATCTCCAACCAAACAAAATGGAAGCAACTTTTGATTCCTCTTCTTCTCCTTTCATTTCAAGCAGCTGAACCAGAAACCCCTATCTCTCGGCTCTCACTCTCTTAAAATCCTCTCTTGCTCTGCCAGATATGAATGAATCAGTCAAAAATGAAAAAAAATCCCTTGCTTGAGGCGGACCAAGCAGCAGATCGAAGGAGAGAATGCATGGAGCTAGGGAAAGGGACGACCACTATGACCTTGGATTTGACAACTATGGTGGATTAATTTGGCGTCGGACGAGCGGGTTGCTCGTGGATGCTTGACGAATGGAGCTCGGGCAGATGAAGAAACAGATCGAAGGAGAGAATGCACGGAACTAGGGCAAGGGATGACCTATTTGCGCGAATGAAATGAAGTAGCTCCTAGCACCAATTATACAGTAAGCGAGGAAAAGATCAGTAGAGAAGTTTTATGAATCTCGATTGTGAGATCAAGCTTTACGAGGAGAAACCGTAAGGTATGAGAAGCTTTTTGGTTCAGTGGCATTCGAGAAGATGAAAGCAAGCATGACACTCGATGTTTGTGTTTGATTGAGAGGAAGAAATCACAAGGGTGCCAAGAAACCGCGAGGGTATACCTGCCTGAGAACCCTTGATAAAAAATAGGCATTAATTTAAATTTGATAGAAGGGTTCATCGAGGAATGAAGAGTATGCGAGATTCTAAAGGAAAAAATCTTGCAGGATCCTATTGAACAAACCATAAAATAAGAAACTAAAAAAATGTAGATCGATACAGTTAGACCAGCGGAAAAATCCCACATCAATAATAAGAACTCAGACCTCGAATCAATGAGCAATGGTTATTGTGATGTTGCTGTGGGGACTCGTGAACCACCAAGCGATGTGTCCGGTGACTTTCCCATTGCTCAAATTGCCAACAATGTACGCAAACCTCAAAATGGAACACATATAAAATCCATTGTGCAAATGCTTACTGAGACAAGGGAGTTGGGCAGAGGCAAGCACGGGGTGAAAAAGGCTGTCAGGCAAAAGAGATGGAAGGGTTGAGGGAACTGTACTGTGCTTAGAGCTCATGAAGCAATAAACAGAACAATAACAGAATTCATCCATGTCTCCTCTTAGGTGGCTTTCCCCTTTTCTCTTAACTTCTCAACTGAACAATTTATGTAAATATGGATAGATATAGATAGATGGACTTAGAGACTCAATTTTCTAGACAATTCAAGCCCAGTAAATTCCTCGTGATGGCATCATCATGGGAAAAGCCTTGCAATGGCATTGTATAGGTTCGATGTCAACACTAGAACATACTTATGGCCAAGTTCAGAATGAACCAGCGACAGTGAGCAGGGGGAAAAGATCAGCGGAGAAGTTTACCTATCTTGATTGCGGCATTAGGCTTTCGGGAGGAAGAAACAGCAAGGCATGAGAAACTTCAGTGCAGCAATAGGAGCTCAGGAGGAAGAAACCTAGCGCATGCGTTCAATCAAGAGAAAGAAACCTTGAGGGGGTGTTTGGAATCTGATCCGATTTTTTTTGGAAAAATTATGGACTATGCCATTTTTATTAATCAGAAATGAAGTACAAAATAATAAATAGAAGATACATAATAACCAACCATGTAAACAAAACAAATTAAGGAAGAACTAAAATAGTAAGGAGAAAAAAGATAACTCGAGACGATAGATGGAGCTTCAGTAGAAGATGCACTGAACTCAGGTAGTCCAATAGGTAGTCTGTGAGATCATATACTATGGTTGCCCGAAGACCGTCCAACAGGATCCATCGTCTGGCTATCATCATCGTTCATGCATTTAAAGAGATAAATAAAGCCTGCCGAAAGAATAATTTTCATATTGTCTTAGAAAAACGTTCAGCCAACTCATCATAGGAAAAAAAAAAGAAGCAATTATTCAGTGACCATGTCCAGCACTTTAAATCAAGCAAGTGTCTCAATCATAGATTTTCAATGAGACTACACCCCTTGTTCCAATTTGCTATCTTGAACTTCACAACTTTTGCTATGATTGATTCCACAGTAATAAAGCATTTTGCCGAAGATTTAAATCTTCTATTATTTCTTTCACACCAAATATGGTATAAAGTTGCATTAAGAGTGAAAAGAATGCGATTTTTTTCCTTGTATTCCCAGGTAATCCACCAATAAACTCTAATGTCTGAGAGACATTAGGTCTTAATAGGAAATTTTGTATTTTCGGGATCAGCTGCAGCAGGATATTGAATGAATATTCACATTCAAAGAAGACATGAGAAATAGTCTCCGATTATTTGTAACAAAAATAGCAAAGAGGGTTATTAATAACAATACCTCTCTTAAAAAGCACATCAGCCGTTTTTAATCTATCTAATACTACCATCCAAGTGTAAATAGAATACCTCGGTGAGTGATTCTTGCGCCAAATGAGTCGATACCAATCAACTTAGACATCTTTAGTAAAAAAATTCCAAGTAATAATCTTTATATTAAGCCTTCTTTTTGCCATCCCAGACCACAAATTTGTTATTATCACTGGCTAGAGGAATTCTACTAATGAATTACCTAATTTCCCCATTGATGGATTCAGGAATGCACCAATTTTCATTAAGAATCCATTCATCTATTGTGTCCTTGTCTTTACAGTGATTAAGTAAAGGGAATTTAGGGAATTTATTCAAGATAGTGTCTCCTGAACACCAATGGTCCCAAATAATAGAAGCCTTACTATTACTTTGGGGGATAAACTTGAATTTGTTTCTCACTAGATTGACAGCTTTGCATATGTTATTTCAGAATTTGGAAGACTGAGCACCATTTTTCTTCCAGGGGGAAGTTTACCGAGTTAGAAGGAAATCAGTAAGAGGGGATCTAGTATTGTAAAATCTCCCGATAATGCAGCAATTAAAAGCAAATTGCATAGCCAATATGGACGGGATACCCAATCCGCCATAACATCTTGGTTTACAAGTATTTGCCTAAGAGATTAGATGCAAATGCTTTTCGTTCATGTCTCCAAAATATAAAAATTAGGCACAAAGTTTATTAATGCTTTTAATAACAACTTTAGGGATAAAAATAGCTCTCACCCAATACGCCACGGTATTAGAGATGGTATACTTTATGTATTGCATACTGCCAGCAAGAGATAGTGCTTTGGCTTTCCAACCTAAAAGGAGACTATTAACCTCTTCCAGTAAAGCATTAAAACCAGAGACTTTGATTTTTCTAGAAGAAATGGGGATGCCCAAATAATTAAAAGTGTTTGTAACGTTGTTGACATTCAGGATTTGAGTAAGTCTAATGGTATTAGATGTGTGTCTAGAGAAAGTAATAGTGCTCTTGAGGCTATTAATATGAAGGCCAGAACTATTGGAGAAATTCTCCAGGATAGTGTTTAGAATGTTACAGTTTGCCTCATTAGCCCTACCAAAAACCATGAGATCATCCGCATATAATAAGTGAGTAAGCTGGTAATCTCCAATAGAGATGCCCTAAAATCCCTCGGGTCTAGGAAGCTCATCAAGAAGACAAGCAAGGCTATCCATAATAATACAAAAGAGATAATGGCTGAGAGGGCAACCCTGTCTAAGGCCCGAGGTAGTAGAAAAATAACCTTCAAGAGAACCATTTGAAGCAAATAGACAAATTGACATTATATATGCATGCCTTTATCCAATTTATGAATACACTTAAGAAACCTTTTTGGATCATTCTGACAATAAGAAAGTCCCTAGACACCATATCAAAAGCCTTTTTAATATCAAACTTTGCACAAAAGTAGTTTCTACTTTCGATTTGAAAAATAGATTCATAATTTCCGAAGCCAAAAGAGGATTATCCATGGATAATCTTTTAGATATAAAAGCAACTTGGCTCTTGTGAGTGATGTCTGCATAATCATCTTCATACGATCAACAAGAATTTTTGCAATGATTTTGTAAAATACATTACAAAGGGTGATGGGTCTGAAATCCCCTATGTTATTAGTGTGTGCAGTTTGGGGAATAAGAACAAGCGTCGTGGCTTTAGCTCCTTTAGGAAGATAGTTTTTGGAGAAGAAAGATTGCATAGCCTTAAACACCTCTTTACCTATAACGTGCCAACATGTTTTATAGAAATCAATGTTGAACACGTATGGCCCTGGAGTTGAGTTTGAATGACTAGAGAAAACAGCAGCTTTTACTTCTTCAAAAGTTATAGGCTTGATAAGGCAGTCTGCTAGGTGATTTGGAATATAAGACCCTTTAGGGAATTGACTTATATCAATGGTTACAGGGTTAGGTTGATTGAGTAAGGTCATTCAAACTCAATTGACTTAAAAAATAAGAGATATCATCTTTAGACTACCTTTAAGATTCCATACCTTATTAATTGCTGAAAGTAGAGAACCATATTATGGACACTTACCAAGAGAGTACCCCACTAGTGCTTGGTTCCATTCGATCGAAGCATCTACAACATCTTCATGGGGGAAAGGGATAATATCCTCCGGAGTCGGGAGAGCGGAGATAACAAACTTGCTAGGGTTAGGGTTTTCAGCAGTGACTCAGGTCCAGGGAAGAGGGTTATGCAAGGGAACTGCAGGTGGGGATGACTGCATGCGAGCAGGGGGAGGGTGAATTAGAGGGAGCGGCAAAAAAAATGGTGGTGGAGAGGGAGGGATCCATGGATCCCTCCTCCGGCGCTAAGACAAACACAAAGAAGGCAAGCGGTGCAAAAATGAGAAAACCCTAGCGGAGCCCAAAAGTCAGTCGTTCACTGTTTGATCAATACAATTCGTTTTATCCGATTCGATTTAAGTATAGTAGGATTTAGTAAATTCTAAGCTGATAAAGTTTGAAGAGTATTTGGTATGATAAATATTAAATCATATTTATTGAGGACTAGAAAATACACGGCGATAGAGTTAGAAAATTTTTAGTAAGTTAAAAGACTTTAAAAATTCAAATCTAAATTTAGAAAAATTCAATTCCAATAAACTTAGTGTCTAATTACTCACCTTAGGGTATAGTATTTATGTTAAATCTTAAAACTCCATAATTCACCTTAATTTAAAAGCCACTTTTTGACCCCTTAATTTAATACATTAAATAAATCTAGAAAATCCTAAATTCAATAATTAACTTAAAATTCTAGAAAATATTAACTCAAACATTAAAATCAGTAATAAATCAATCTCATAAAAAATTATATACCCTTAAGCCTCAATTAATTCATACTTATTACTATTGGGTAAGCCGGGACTACGAGGCTAATCCCCTAGAAAAGTGAAATAAACTTCATGGACCTGATGTAAACAAAGGTCGTTGTCAATTAACATTTAAACTAAATTTTAAAATTGACATTAAAATACTAATACTTAAATTCAAATTAAAAATCCTTTATACCTTTCAATCAATCAAAATATTAGACAACTTTAACAAGTTATCCAGCATAAGACATATCCAAGTCACACTGTCTACTTCACACACTTTAGATCATTTACTAGGTACCAACTCTAGTTTTAGGATAGGTTGGAGTTTACTTTTCTATTGTTGTGTGCTGAGTTTTTTATTGTTTTCACTATATGCTAGTTGCTAGAATAAATTAATGCGATTGTTTATTTATTTATGTAATATGTGAATTGATTTTATGGGAATTAGATTACCCCCATGTTAGGAATGATCTAGATACTCACATAATCTTCTACAAAGTGGCCATGCTCATATATGGCTAAATCAAATGGTAAGCTTTAAATTAACAAATTTTTTGTATGTGCTAAAAAAGCGAGTCCCCCATTTAAAAATTAAAAGAATATGGTCAAGCATGACTATGATTGACATTTGAGCAAATTTAATATATTTAATTATTTGAGATTTTCCAAAGAGGAGGGAACATCCCTTAAGGGAGAGTTCCCTTCCACTTGCAGATCCAAGTTGGAATGACTTTAATGTACAAAAAGAAAAGAAAATATCCGTTCATGAAAGGAGATTCTTTTCATTTGGATATGATGAATCTAAAGAGCTCGCAAAAGGACAAAAAAGTGAAGATAGAGAGATATCCAACTCAAAGTCACTTGCATCAGTAGAATCTGGGTTGTTAGTGATATCCAACTCAAATTGATTTGATTACTTTACTTACATGTATTGTGTGGTAGAAATTACATGCTTTCTAGGTTTTTTTTTTGCATGTAGTGTTTTTGCTTAAGCCTATAATTGATAGAGGCTCGTGAGGGCACGTTAAAACTTTTTCTACTTCAATTAATTAAAAAAATCAAACTCATATAAAAACTTAACGACTTTAAGAAGTAAGTCCGGGAATGACCAGGGAGTTTGCATGCATTCATTTTAAACTTTCTCTTCCTTATTAGACACCTCCCCTTTAGATATTGATAGACCACCTACCAATTAGGGTGTAGTTCTATTAAGGGGATGTTGTGTAATCCCTAGGATAAAATCTATTTTTAAGCCTTTTTAAAATTATTTTATATTCAATTTATACATTTAAAGAGTCAATTCATGCATTGCATTATAAACAAATTAAAAGAGTCAAAACTTTTTAAAGGCATTTTATTTTCAAGCATCAATAACCCAAAACATTTGTTAAGGGGTAAATTAGGATATGATCTAGAAGTTGGTCCTAATTCCTCAAAACTTAATTAAAAAATAGACCTACCAAACTCATAGATTTTAATTGCCTAGATTGTTAACTAGCTCCTCAATTCAGTATAAGGTAAGTTCAGATTTGTACTACATTAATTAGGTTCGAGTCACTATTATCTAATGCTCAATTTAGATCTACATTTTGATGTAAATTTCAAATCTTAAATCCTCAACCTTCAAGAATCTAATTCTGCCATTCTAATAAATTGATCAACTTAAATTAAAAAATCTCACAAAATTAAAACTTAAAGCCCAACACATAAGATAAGCTGGGGTGTTTCTAAAGTATTTAAAAATACCAAAACACCTCCTACCTTTCATCCTTTGACATCTAGAATAAGTGTTCAAATATCGATCCAATCCCATTTGAAATTCAAACATCACTCCTTTGATATCATTCCTTAAAAATTCAAAATTAAATTCTTACTAGTATTTTATTTGAGAGTTTTTGTAAGAAATTTAATTTTCTCATAATGTAATTAACTACGAGGGCTTGCGCTCATAGGAAATTTAAAAAACCCAGATCAAATTTTTAAAATTCAATTAAGTATCTTTGGAAATAATAAAGTCAACGATCATTTTGTCATATTCAAA
This sequence comes from Dendrobium catenatum, assembly GCF_001605985.2. Taxonomy (NCBI): domain Eukaryota; kingdom Viridiplantae; phylum Streptophyta; class Magnoliopsida; order Asparagales; family Orchidaceae; genus Dendrobium; species Dendrobium catenatum. The sequence continues at coordinate 143,664 of NW_021318705.1, forward strand.
TGATTGATAGTAAAAGATATCTTCTTTCTCCAGGAAGATATATCATTTTATTATTATGAATTTGATTATAAAAATAATGATCATTTATCCAAATTATTATGATTAAATATTCGATTGAACGACATTTTGACCCTTCAGAGTCATATGTAATTCTTTCTTAAATTTAATTATATAATCAGGACAAACTCATATAGCTTTGTTATTTGAATCCATTAGGGAATGATATCTTCACCTTTTGAGAAAATATATCAATCATAATGAAGTGTTCAATTTCAAAACTAAAATTTCAAAAAATTAAACTTTCCCAATTAATCAGATTTGCTTTGTCTCTTTCTAAAAAAAAAAGTAAATCCCCTTTTTCAATCTAGTAAATGCACATAGTGATCATATGTATAGTTAAAATATAATGTGATGTATCCTAAATGAGGAATAAAAGAATAACTATGAATATTAAGATAGGATGTTTGCATGCCTAGATATATGATGTAAAATATTCTAGGTTCTTAAGGAGATACTATATTTGTAAGAGGTTAATATATATCATTTTCACCCCTACAAGCTCGGCAAAGATTTAGGAATGCATATGCTCTGAATCACATATATAATTAAGATTCTCATTAGAAAAGATATGAAACTTACATTCATCAATCTAAAACACTTTTATTAAATATTATATCTAATATTTTTACTGCTTTATTTAGTGAAAGAATCTCCACAAATGACCTATAACCATAAGAAAAAGGAGTTGGGAGTTAATTTATTATTGGCTTTATTTGCAATTTATGTGTAATTAAACTTCTTTCTTTAGATATAATTAAATGTGTTACTTCATCATAGACCACCAAGAGCAAGAAGTTGTTGATGGATAGAGTTTCAATCATGCTATCATAGTTTAGAGTATTGTAGGGGCTAAATCACAAATTCCATGATTTTATGTGCTTAGTAGCTCAGTTGAAGAGTGGGGATCAAGGTCAAATGGTTGGAGTTAAGGGAGCTAAGATAAATAAGCACTTATAGTTATTTCTTAGGTTGAATTCTCCTTAATTTTAGGGAATAGTGGAGCCTCTGATGGTTGAATATTAACTGATGAAGTTAGAGAAGTCATTTGATAACATTTAGTGTTCTAAGGATAGAAAGGTTCCATTAGCTGTGATTCTACAAGATGGTGAGGTGAAGCACTAGTGGATATGCTAGTAGAGGGATAGATTCCAAAATAGGCCAAATATAGAGATCTCCTGGAAAAAGTTTATTAAGACATTTAAGGGTTAGTTTACTCCACTATCTACTAATCGGAATCATTTTTAAGGTTGGTGAAAAGTAAGATGGTGATACAATATGAGGTAGAGTTCATAACCCTTGTTATATATACTCCTCAATTGGTCTACACCCCTAAGGAGAAGTGTTATCATTTTTTGAGAGATTGAGAGATAATCTGTAGCACCTATTTTCTTCATTTCATATATGTTACTATTTTGAGCTCATAGAAAAAGCACAATTGGTGGAGAATGACTTGACGTCCACCTAATAGAGGTATCATGCCAGGAGAAAGAGTTTTCATGGTGAGCCCACTAGGAGTATAATTAGTGGAAACAAGTCTTGGTTAGATGTTGGTGACTATATGAGGGGAGGATCTATAGTGTTTGAAAGTACAAGAGGGAGAATATCTATCAATATTGTTCTTATCTGTGGTTTTGTAAGATAAGGCGCATGGGTAGATGTTATCTATTTATAGGGTAGTGTTTTAGATGTGGATAATATAGTCATAAAGTGGCTCAATGTCTATAACGAGCACCAGATTGTAGATTTAAAGTCGACAAAAGTTATTGCCTGTGGAAACCAATGGAAGCCCATCCAGAATTGTTAATAAAGGATGTTCAAACCATGGTGGTGGTTGATTTAGAGGAAGAAAGTTGGTTGGATTAGCAAGAAGAGTTTTGAGGGAGTCTATTGTAGTAGCCAGTGAAGCTTTACGTAGCCTAGAGTTTATAATTTAACTTATTATGAGCGAAAGAGGCACCAAAAGTACTAACTTAAATGAGATTTATTTTTCCACTATCATGTCACATTTTATTTGACTCTGGAGCCATTTACTTTTTTTTTTTTTACTATATTATAGATATTCTGGGTATAGTTCTTGCTTATCTTCCATCTAGCTTATTTGTTTTATTCCTCAATGGTGAGTATTTAATTGGTAGCAAGTAATGCAAGCATAAAACTGATATTTTAAATAAAAATTTAGAATCAAAATTGATTATGTTGCCTCTAACAGAATTTAATGTGATTGTGGATATGGATTGGCATGTGGCTATTGATTGGCTATTTAGCCCAATTGATTATTTTAAGAAGAGGGTGAGCTTATATTTAAATGGCGAAGTTTCTTTTTCCAAGGTGCTAGAAGTGTTTTGACATTCTTGATTTCTATATTGCAAGTTGATAAGGCTTAAAAGAAGGGGAATTCTTTTTTACTAATATATGTAAGCGATTTTAGTAAGTTTGTTAAGGGTATTAAGAAAATCCTAATGGTGAAGGATTTTCTTGTTTTATTTCCTGAGGAATTAATAAGATTGCCTCTAGAAAGAGAAATTAAGTTTTGTATTGCAATAGTATCGAGTTCATCACCAATTTCAAAAACTCCTTATAGGATGACACTATGATAATTGTAGAAATTAAAAGTTTAGTTGTAGGAGTCATTAGATATAAGTTTTATCAGGCCGAGTGGATCCCTATGGAATGCTCTTATATTGTTTCTAAAAATAAAGATGGATTTTTGCATATGTATATTGACTATCAAGAGCTGATTAAAATGACTATGAAGAATAAATACCACTGTTTAGAATAGACAATTTTTTGTATTGTAGTGTTTTTTTAAGATAGATTTGAGATTATGATATAATTTGTCAAGAGTAAAATCTAAAGATGTAATAAAGATTGCATTTAGTACTAGATATGGGTCATACTAATTTTTAGTGATGTCATTTAGTGCTATGAATGCACTTGCTATCTTCATAGATCTAGTGAATAGGGCGTTTAAGAAATTTCTATATCAGCTCACATCATCATTATAGCTAATATTTTGTTGTATGCAAAGTCTAAGGAGGAGCATGCTCGACATTTGAGGTTGAGATTAGGGACTTTGAGACAATAAAAGTTGTATTCTAAATTCTCTAAATGTGAATTTTGATTAACGTTTATAGCTTTCTTAAGGCATGTGATAAGTAAGGAAGGAATTACTATAAACTCCTAGAAGGTGCAAGCTGTAGTAGATTGGCCAAGGCTGACATCTATAATAATGGTTGTAGGTTTATTGGCTTGGTAGATTATTACAAAAAGCTTTTAGAGGATTTTTATAGATTGAATTTGTTTAACAAGCCTGACTTAGAAGGCAATGTCATTTGATTGGATACTAGAATATAAAGAAAATTTTTAGATGTTAAAGGAGGGTATGCTGTCTACTTTCATGTTGATTATTCCTTTGGGGATAGAAGGATTCTAAGTATACAATGATGCATTAATGAAAGTCCTAGGATGTGTGTTATAGTAGAATAGAAAAGTAGTTACTTATGCTTCTAGGAAATTGTAATTGAATGAAAAAAAATATCCAACTCATGATTTAGAATTAATGGTGATATGTTTATTTGAAACAGTTGAAGGCACTATCTATATGGTGTGAGGTGTGAGATCAGTACTAATCATGAAAACATGAAGTCTACTTTCACGTAGGAGTTGAATATGAGGCAGTGAAGGTGGTTAATACTAATTAAATATTATGATATGGATGCTATCAACTTGGTAAGGTGAATGTAATTGCTGTTGCTCTAAGTAGGAATTCTGTGGGAATAATAGCTAGTTCGATTACTCTTGAGCAAGCTTTATTTAGAGAAATGGAAAGGTTGGAATTAAATGTAATAGGTTTATTTAATGTGTCTATCAAAATTATCTCTTATATGATAGTTTTTCCCTCATTGTAATATAGATTAAAGAATATCATAAGGTAAATGAAGAGTACGTGATGTTGATTGATAAAATTTAGTCTAAAAAGAGGCATGAAATTGTAAGTTGATGTTTAAGGCATAATATTCTATGGTAGTAGGTTGTGGTTTCCATATAGTGGCAGTTTAAGGAGAGATTTAGCATGAAGTCTATTATTTTAGATGCACTATACATCTAGGTAGTAATAAGATGTATCATGATCTAAAGTTAATATTTGTTGGTCTGAGTTAAAGCGAGAAGTTGTAGAGTTTTTTTTTCAAGTATGAAGCATGTCTGAGCATCAAAGACCTAATGGATTACTGTAACTTTTACCTATTAATAAATGGAAGTGGGAAGCAATTACTATGAATTTTCCTAGGTCTAGGTAAGACCAGGATGCTCTATGGGTAGTGATGGATAGATTGACTAAGTCTACACATTTTTTGCCAATGAGATATGCAAACCCTGTTGATAAGTTGGCTTAGTAATATGTGAAAGATATCTTCAGGTTGCATGGAATTTGTAAGACTATTATCTCTGATCATGATGGTAGATTCACTTTTAAGCTATAGATGAGTATAAAGTTTTAGCATTGAATTTTCATTTCAATATGGCTTTTCATCCTCAGATAGATGGGCAATCAGAGTGATTTATATAGCTATTAGATGATCCACTGAGATTGTGTATCATAGATTTTAAAGGAAGTTGGGAAGACCATATTTCTTTGATTAAATTCAATTATAATAACTATTTTCAAGAAATATTAGTGTGGTCCCATATGAAGGCTTGTATGAAAGGTGTAGAACCCTATTGGCTTGGATTAAATAAGAGAAAAGATGCTGATAGGTTCTAAGATGGTAGACACTGTTACATAAAAATTAGGTTGATAAAAAAGAAATTAGAAGTAGCTCAAGACATACACAAAAAATAATTTGATTCAAAAAAATGTATATTGAATTTCAAACTAGTGATTTTGTGTATATAAAGGTTATCTTGATGAAAGGTGCAAGTATATTTGGAAAGGATGGTAAGTTAAGTCCTAAGTATATAGAACATTTTGAAGTAATAAAAAAATTAAAAAATCTAACTACATGATATTCCTGCCAAATCGCATGTGTGACATTCACAACATATTTTATGTGCCAGTATTAAGAAGGTGGGTATCTATTATGGATCAGAAGGTTCCTGAGGATGAAATTAAAGTGCAACCTAATTTAACCTATTAAGAGGAACCTTAACATATTTTTTCCTATAAAATAAAATAGTCAAGAAATAAACAAATTTATATGATTAAAGTTTAGTGAAAGTACAAGTCAAAGCAGGAAGCAACCTAAGAGAAAGAAATTGAGATGAGGTAGTTATATCCAAACCTATTATGACTACTATGTGTGCATGAACTTTTGATGATGATATTTTCTATAAGGAGAGGAGGATGTAATACAAACTATTCCAGAATTAAATTAATTCATGTAAATTAGAATGAACTTTGTTTAAATTTGACATAGTTAATGATTTTAATTCATATAGTGTCTAATGAACCCTAAATAAACTATGAATTTTAATGGGAAAGAGAAAATTTAATGTTCCCAAAAGTGTTTTTATAGTGCTATGGTGTTGGGAGTTCTAGTGATGTGGTTTTGAGCTTTCCATTTAGGAAGAGGGCATAGCGGAGTATTGCAGTATTGGGTGGTGCTAATGTAGCTCTCAGCTCTCAGGTTTGAGGAATTGAAGAGCATCTGGAAAATTTTATTTGAACACAACAATGCTAGAAAGGTAGGTGCCATGGTGCCAAACCCAAAATTGTGTTTTCAAAATAATAAATACGTAAATGTATTTTAACCCACTTTGAATCCTCCTTAGCCCTCATTTAAAGAAGATATAAGAGAAGAGGGAGGAAGGAGAGAAATAAGGAGGAGAGCAATTTGGAGGCTGTAGCTCGGGTTTCATCCATTAGGCCATTTGAGAATTTTTTTAAGTACAAGGTAGACTTCTAAACATCTATCTTTGATTTCAATTCTAGTAAAATTATAAAAATATATGAATTTTTTTTTTTTTTTGAGTTTTATAATGTTTTAATCATATAACTTTTAGCATGTTAATGTTTGCTTTATTTTGAACACTTTATTATATGAAGTTAAATTTCACCAGTAAAATTTTTTATGTTGATTTCTATATGTATTAAACAAATTAGATGTTTTTTGTTTTCATAATAGCTCTATAAAAGTTCTAAAATATTATTCTAAATAGACCCTTAAATTATCATTGAAATATAAAGTATTCAGTAAGTAGGCTTTAATACATGTAATGTCGTTTACTGTTGGTGATTCTAGCACCTCATGTATTATCATAATTATGTAATAAAGTCATCATAACCTACCAAAGAATTCAAATGGCATTATCCATGGTATGGCATTGGAGCCGTTTTGATATCTAAAATGTAATAAGTGCACTATCTAAAATAATGTAAAGGCCTTATATGTTTTGTTATGTCCTCACTTACCTTATGTGGATGTGGGAGAGATTATTGCTCCACTTATTTGTATATGGGTGTACAAGGTTATTTTGCTCTATTTTGTTCTATTCTAACCCTATGTATATTGGTGTGAGAGGTTAAAGGGAGTTATAAGTGAAAAAAAGCAATAAGAAGACATCAGTACATATACATTTTACTCTTGTATTAATGAAAGTTCAAGAGAGGTTGCTAAACCTTGTTGAATTACCCTAGGCACGTCAAGAAGGGAGGTGAAGTGGTGTTCTTAAAAAATTTCCCCTTAAAAAAGTGGTGTTCTTAAAAAATTTCCCCTTAAAAAAAAATTATTTAAGGATTAATTTGTCAACATGATTTTCACAGGCAAACTAGTTTTGATTTTAAAAAAATAACTCACAAGAAAGAAATATTTTAATTTTTAAAATTTAACCAACAAGTAATTTATCAACCAACATGATCCCCCCCCCCCTTTTTTGCAATAAATAAAATAAGAAATAAAAATGTGAAAATGTAATGTAAAAATAAGAACAAATGCACTAGAAATTTTATTGTAGTTCGGTCAAATCTTGACCTATGTCCACTCCCCGGAATCTTCTCCGCGTATTGCACTAAACCTTAGTGACTCTCATTTAGCTCCCACAATATGGTGGAGAAGCCCTACAAAATTACTTCCACCCTTCTAAGGTGCTACTGAAAACCTGTATCCTTTCAACCCTCCCTGTGAGGTAGAGAACCTAGAATCTTTTTCACCCTCCTAGTGAGGTAAAAAACTTGGAATCCTTTTCACTTTCCTAGTTAGGAAAAAAACATGGATCATTGGCCTTGAAGACTTTCTCTCCATAGCTACCCAAAAGAATAATAAAGACACTTGAAGGAACCAAGGCAGAAGCTTGGTTACAGCAACTGTGTGGACCCCTCACACTACTTCTCCCTCTCACACAACTTCTCATTCTCCCTCTCTAATATCTAAGACCTCTCAAGGGACTCTTACATAACTCTCTCAACATCCAAATACTTTTTAAAAAAAAATATCTAGTAAGATTGTTTAAATAAAGAGGCTTTAAAAAAAAACAAAATTTTTTAATTCTACCATTTTTATTCTTACAGAACAATCTGGGTTCATATAGTACGATAGGTCAAAAACCTATTTTATCAAGTACTGCTTAATCAGTTGTAGTATTATTTGTTTAAACTTTGCATATCGATCATACAGTTTTAGGCCTCCAAAAGGACACCACTCCATGTGGATAGAATGCAAAGGGTACGATCACACTATCTCATAGGATAAAATAATAGTAGACCTTTTCATTCTTCGCAAGCGGGCCAATGGAAGGGCAGATGAGATTATATATATGATTAACCATTGAGGATAACGACTTTCACCTATGCACCTCAACGGGTAATAATATGTATAACCTGATTAAATTCATGAGATTTTCTGCACCTGATACATCAACTCGAGTGAGATTTATTTGATATGGGATTTGGTTTCCCATGGGCGCAAGCTCCCGTGGTCAATTACATCTTAAGATGGAGCCTAAGAAAACACTTAATTAATGATCCTATATTATTCTCTCAAATAGGATTGGCATATAGGAAAGATTTTAGGAAATTTCTATTCAAGTGGAGAGAAAGGCTCAACTTGACTTAGTCAATATACACGACTCATATCATCATCTAGAAGGACTAATCTAGTGAAAATAAATTAGAGAAAAGACAATACTTCACTCTAAGCATACAAGAGAGAAAGATAGAGGTGGTGTCATCTATGTGATATAGATAGGCATGATTTATAGCCCCTGAAAGATAGAGAACTTATCCACCGATGAGGCATACTATAGGACATTGATAGTAGTAGCCTTGAACCTTAAATCTAAAGTAGGTTTAGTATTCTACACACAACACTAACACCCGTGTTCTAGCTATTGTATTCTAAACTTATATCCTGCCTAAAAAGGAAATCTAGCTAACCACATAATACTATAAAATCCATATTTTCTGGTCTCTATGAAAGATGGGTGCATAACTGAGTTTTTGGAAATCAAGGCTGACATCCAGATAGGTTCCTAAGTGGCCTTGTACTTATGAAGGGTATTATGCTCCAAAAACTAATGTGGTTAAATTTTGATTTTAATTAGTTTCTAATGTAATGTATGCTAGTTAAAAAAATCCAAACATGAATGCTTGAAGTTTTAAAAAGGTTTTGAAATAATTTTTTTAAAAGGTTAGGCTTCCCGAGGTTTGGCACCTCATCCTCATAGGTCAAATTATTTGAACTCTACCTACAGGCGGAAAAATATCTTAAAGTAAGAAAAGAGATGATACATCAATATGCAAGTAACCCAGAAGATCTCCGGCTTATTTCCTAGATCGTTAGCTTTCTATGTTATTTAATTCTTAAAATTTTAGATTTAGTTACAAGTAGAAAAAGTTTTATCCCTAAAGAGCCTAACAAAATCATGCATACACATGCAAGAAAGAAACCTTTAAAAAGTAGGCAATTTCTACTACGCAACTAAAGTAAACACATCAATTAAAATATCCACCAAAGTATAAGAAAGTCTAAAAGTCTATGGTAAGTGTCATATAATATAAAACCCATGGTCTACATAAAAGTAATGGTGGTCAGGCCCCACCGACAATAACCTAGATTCTCATCCTATAGAATGATGCAAGTCTTTAAAAAATAAGACATTTTGTCTTCTTGTCCTTCTATGGATTGCCTTCCTTCAATCTTATTATGATTCATCCTCCAAAAAGATATCCAAATGAAAAGAAATTTCTCACAAGGGGATTTCTTTTCTCCTTGGATCCCTTATATTTGAAATGCCTTGTTTTTATAAACTTTCACAACTCGATACATCAAATAAAATTACATCATGAAAAAAATCTAAACTCTCCTATAGAGTTATCCTAAAAATAAAATATTCCAAGTGGTTATATATGAAATAAAAGTACTTATGCCTACCATGCTTGGCCATGCTCTTATTTATTTGGGGATTAAGCGGCAGAAGCACATGTATCAATTATATATACATAATTTATTTATTTTAGCCCCCCTTTATTAGCAATGTATGGGCATGACCACCTATAAAAATATCATTAGTATAAAGATCATCCCTAACCTATTGGAAATCTATCACACATTACATTATAAAGAAAGTATAATAATTAAAAAAAAAATCATTATCATAGCAATTATCACAGAAAATCAAAACAACCAGTACACGTGCCACATGTAGAGTATCACATCACACAAATAAAAAAAGAAAACATCGGCCTAACCTAGAATTAGAAGTTGTGTCATAACAAGAAATTATATGTGTGTGTAGTAGGCCTTTGGTCTTGGATATGCCTATATTGGGTAATTAGTTCAAGTTATTTTTGATCCGATTTATTGAAGGTCAAAAGGGGATTTTTAGTCTAAAGTTTAATTATTAATGTTTGCGGTCAATTTTAAATAATTTACTTGGTTGATCAATTTTAATGCTTAGGTTATTATCCTCTAAAATTTAAGTTTAGTTTGTGAATTTAAAAGGTCTGAGGTCATCCTACCCGCTAGGTTAAAGAGGTCCAAAGTTAAATTTTGGAAATAAACTATGTTTTGAGGTCCTAGTATTTTTATTAAATATTAGACCTTATAAGGAGTAATGAGACTATGTGTTTGCTAAATTTAAAGTTTTCCACGTAAAGTTTTATGATTTTTAGAAGTTTCGGGCCTAATTATGGAACTACAAATGACCAAAAAGTTTACTTTTAAATTTAGGTTAATTTCTCAAATGTTTATATTTTTAATAAATACTATATTTTAATTAGATTTGAATGCCTCTTAGTTTACCCAATTTGGATGTTTCTAGAATTAGTTACGATTTTTTAAAGTTTGGGCATTTAATGAATTATTATAGATACATTTAAAATTAAAAATAATAATTTAAAATATTTTCCTTGAGAGATCCACTGGTCATCCAAAAATAAGTTAAAATAATTCAAAATAAATTTTTAATTTTGAAAATACTTAATATAACATTTAATTAAATAATGCTTAAGTATTAAAGCAATTAAATAATAAAGATAATTTAAGAAAAATTAAGTTGTAAACACTAACATTAATTTTATAAAAATTTTAAGGTATTACATGAATTTTTATGATTTAAAATGAATTTAAAATGAATTTTTAAAGTTTAAAGTAATTAAAGGGTATTTCAAATAATTTTAAAATAATTAATATTTAAAAATAATTATTAAATTAAATTAAATCAAATTCTAAAAGTTTTTTAATATTTTAAATAATTTAATATTATTATTTATAAAATTTTTAAAAAATTAAATAATTATTTAAGTCTTTTGGAATTTAAAAAGGATTTAAAAAATATATTTAAAACTAATTTAAAATAAATGATTACTGCATAGAGTAATCAATGGCCAATGATTGCGGCACATCAATCATCAACCATTAATGTTGATGGCGACGGTGGCGGACTCGCTTGACTTACCCTAGTCAGCAGCTCTTTCACGATGTTGGATCATCCGTTATTTCGAGCGAATGACCTAATCTCACCATACCGAGAGCAAGACAGTGAGATCAACTGCATAGTCAGATGGAACCACGGAAGGGCTTAATCTAGTCCGTTGATTGAGTGATCGATAGTCCAGGAAACATGCAGTGCATGCATGCGGCTAACTGAAACCCTAAAATGAAAATGCTTTCATTCTCACAATTGGCTCAATCAAATTTAATAAAATTTTAAACATAGTTTAAGGGCATGAACAGAAGTCATGGGGGCCCTTTTTAAAGTTTCTAAAAGCACTCATTATAAATTTAAATAGATCTATGTGTGCTAGCTAGGTTTTCAAATTTTCCTTAATCCAACTATTATATTTAGGAGTTCTTTGATTCTCTAAGCTTATTGACTATCCACGATTAATCTTCCTTTACGAACTTTTGTTTGAGAAGCTCTGGATTGTCCACTTTAAGCCTTAAATAATTTTCAAGCAAGGGTGGCCATAATCTGATCGTCGGCGGCCTTGACCGGTAGGGTTTGACTTGGGAGAGGTGGAGGGAGACTAGGGGGGTTCACACAAAGAGAGACTTGGGCTTGAGGAGGCTTGAGAAGAAAAATAATGTAAGGTCACCATAAATATGCCCTTATACCTTTATTTATAGCCCTAGGCCCATGATGGATGACCAAGATCATTTCTAGGGTTAATTAGGAGGGAAATATCATCCTTGGATGTGGTTTGAGTCAATGGAGGATTTGAAAATGTTTAAATGCAAAAGGGGGAGGGAATTTGACTCAAATGGGTCAAATTTAACCAAATAAGGCTTGGGTTGACCAAGCCATGTGTTGACCCAGTCAACATGGCCAGTCAAACCCAAGTGGGTGGGGGATTGAGTAAGAGAAGCCTTAGAATTGATTGAAAATCAAATAAGGGTGATTTGGGCTAATTTGGTCAACTGGTTGACCTTGTCAACCAGGTTGACCCAAGACCTTGGTCTGGACTCCATAGACTTGGTTTGACCTACTGAACCCAATGGGAGTGATCTTAGGGTCTGGCTTGGTCAATTTGACCAAGTTAACCCCCCCTTGACTTAGGGTTTAATGAAAATTAAGGTCAACAATAGTATGATCATTAAATCGTATGGTATGATTAGTTTATTTATCTTAAATCTTATAAGATGAACTCTGAGATGATTTAAAATCATTTATTCCAATAGTTCAGATGATCTACATTGTGTAGTATGATTAGTTCAATAATCAATGTTTCATCCAGGATGATCTGTGCGATGAATGAATTTCATCTTTGTCAATCATCCAATACAATCTACTTCATACAAAATATTATCTTATTCTATCTAGACTTGAGCCACATATCTTCCATTATAGGGTGTATGATGTACCTAAAATGTAAGTACATATAAAAGTAAATATGAACACAAGTACTAGGCAAAATAAAAATAATCAATAATATTTGTTATCATCAAAATCACAAGCTCCAGAACCTATATTACAACAATTACATACTTTAATAAGTCAATAAATTTATCCAGATTTGAGCTCAATCTCAAGCGAAAAATGATTCGAGCTTGGCTCGACTCGTTTACCCCCTTAGGTCATAGATATTACAAATATGGATTAAAGGATTAAAATTTTGATGATAGTAAACATTTCTGACATCTTTGTTTTTCTTCTATTGCCCTGCCTACTAATATTTCAGGTCAACAAGGTCAATTGCAAATCAAGCCAGCTCAATATTAGGTAGATTATGATTGAGTAAGTTCATAAGTGTACTTCAAGTATATTTTTCTTTTCCTGAGTCAAATGTAATAAAGTGGATCCTGATGCTAAGTAACCTTGCGCACACACACTAAGGGGGGAAATTTTTGTTTATTTTAGAGTTTTATACTTTTGATCATATCATCCGGGATGATCCAAAATCATCTTGGATGATCAGTTAAAAATAAGAATCCTAATTAGAGCATCTTTGTTAAGACAGCCAAATTAAGCAAATCGTCCTTGACGATATTCACATCGTCTTGAATGATATACTCAAATCAGAAAGAATCAGTCGTCAACTCTTTTAGGCATGTTATTATTTTTGGATATTGTGTAGGACATCATCATGGACGATGCATTACAATTATGCCTCAATTATTCTGATTTATTAATAAAATTAGTTAAGGTTTCATTAATTGATTATATCATCATGGACGATCGCAGGATCGTTCAGGACAATCATTTAAACAAACCTTAGTTTCTTCATGAATTGTCTAGGACTAACAGAATGATGTCATGGACGATATTTATGGAATTAAACTAATCGTATAGGATGATCTAATAATTAGCCTTGACGAATAATTATTTTTTTATCATCCAATATGTAAAGTTTGGCTAAACAAAGTGATGGTTTGGATGATATTCGATGTTTTGAACTATTCATACATATTGATGTACCCACATCATGGACGATCAAAATAAAAAAATCTTTTAATCGTGCAACCTTCCCCAGATCATCCTGGCTGATTGAGCTGAATTTATACTGAACCAACTAAGTTTACTTAGTAAACCCAAATCATGATTTTAAATATTTCAGGTAAGTTCCTAAAGAAATAATGGTTGAAAGAGAAGAACATGTTTACAGAAGACGAGGTACAAATGACAACAGGTTAAATATATTTTGCATTTTTAGTGGCTCTTTATCATGAATGATGTAGTATTATGTTTAATGAATTTTATCGTCCGACTTTTCGTACCCACCTCATTAGATCGAGCATCCAGGCCGGGTCGTGACAAAAGTGGTATTAGAGCCCAATTAAGATCTGAATTATACTGAAAGAGCCATTAGGATGAATATCAATGATTGAAGGTTTAATGTGAAATGAATATCTTATTTATTAAAGAAATCAAAATAATCCTAGGGAAGAGGAAGTTGAGGAAGTGGAAAGATCAGTGCCTAATGTTAATGTTAATCCTGATGATGCACTAGCACAAATGATGACAGCTGTGACTCAGCTGATTCAAGATTCAAGAAATCAACCATCGAGGAGTAGTAGTGGTGGTGGAATGGTTATGGATAAGTATCTAAAATTATTTCAAGATATGAGACAACTATTATTCAAAGGAATAGAGGGTAAAAACTGGTTGCTGATAATTGAAAAGATATTAGAAGATATGAACTGTCCAGAAGAGAGAAAAATTGCCTTAGCAACCATTGCACACGAAGGCGAAGCTGAAAAGGTGGTGGAGAGGACTATATCAAGACAAATTTGGAGGAATCCAAAATATACAAATCAAGTGGGATGACTTCACTCAGATATTCATAGATTGGTTCATGCCTTTTACAGTGAGAAGACAGATGCAAGATAAACTTATGAGATTAGTACAAGGAGAAAGATCAGTGCTGTAGTATGAGGCTGAATTCACCACTCTGTCCATATATGCTCCCCAGTTAATACAAATGACAGGAGAAAAATGTCACAAGTTTTTATTTGGACTGAAGGATGTAATTAGGCAACCCCTTGTTCCTTTTGAAATTGAAGATTATGTAGTGATAGTGGAAAATGATAGTGGAAAAAGCTAGAAAGATAGAAGCAGACATGCAAAATACTCAAAGGAGACGTGATTTTCAGAAGATGAAAAGTGGTGAGGTTATGGGAGTCTCTCAGGATTCACATATCAAATCTTTTTCACAATGTGGGAAATTTAATTGGAAAAAGACAAAGTCTAGCAGCAGTGATAGTTCAAGTGTGAACAGTTGTAACAAGTGTGGAAGACAACATAAAGGAGAATGCTTATCTGGTACAAATACTTGCTTTTGGTGTCATCAACCGGGTCATATAGCTAAGAACTATCATACTCTGGGGCAAAGACCAGCAGGAGAGTCAAAAATGAATACTGGATCTCAGAGGAATGTTGGAAGACCAAGAACCGTAGAATCAGCTGCATCTACTCTAGGATCAAGTCAAAGCCGACAAAATACTCTATCTAGAGTATATGCATTAACTCAGAATGATGCTAAGGATTCACCTGAAGTGATTACAGGTCATAAAAATGAGAAGTGAATGAATATATATTATGAAAGTATTATTAAAAGAATGATGTATGTTTATGTCTTTTTTTTTGTAATTGTATAGGTATAATTATGATGCAAGTTTTTTGATTATTGACTGCAATAAGAAAACTATAAAGTTTAAAATTCCTGGAGAAAGAGAATTTAAATTTTATGGTGAAAGAGGAATTTTTTCAATGATAATCACTTATTTGAAAGCATAAAAATTTGTATCCAAGGGATGTCAGTATTTTCTTACTCAAGTAAATGATACAAATAAGGAAGTTAAAGAGTTGAAAGATATACATGTAATCAGAGAGTATCCATAGGTGCTTTTAGATGATTTGCCAGGATTAACACCAGAAAGAGAGATAGATTTCACTATTGAATTGATACCGGGTTCAAAACTAGTGGTAAGAGCACCTTACAGAATGGCAGTCAAAGAGTTACAGGAGTTGAAAGGTCAGTTATAGGAATTGCTCGATAAGGGGTTCATCAGGCCAAGTTCCTCACTATGGGGAGCTCCAGTACTATTTGTAAAGAAGAAAGATGGGAGCTTCAGAATGTGCATTGATTATAGAGAATTGAATAAGCTTACTATTAAGAATAAATACCCATTGCCCAGGATTGATGATCTCTTTGATCAACTGGAAGGAGCTACAGTTTTCTCCAAAATAGATTTGAGATCTGGATACCATCAGCTACGAATTAAGGAGGAAGATATAGCAAAGACAGCTTTCAAAACCAGATATGGCCACTACGAGTTTATAGTAATGCCATTTGGAGTGACAAATGCACCAGCTATATTTATAGATTTAATGAATAGAATTTTTAAGCCATTCTTGGACATATTTGTGATTGTGTTTACTGATGATATTCTGATTTATTCAAGAGATGAAGAAAGTCATTCCAGTCATCTGCAGGTAGTATTGTAAACATTAAAGGAGAATAAGTTGTATGCCAAATTTTTTAAGTGTGAATTTTGGCTGAGTAGTGTTAATTTTTTGGGGCATGTGATTAGTGGTGAAGGAATTTAAGTTAATCAGAATAAAATTCAAGCTATATCATATTGGCCAAGGCCAACGACAGTTTCAGAGGTGAGGAGTTTTCTTGGACTTGCTGGTTACTATATGAGATTTGTAAAGGGGTTCTCTTAGATAGCAATGCCATTATCCAGATTAACCCAAAAAAGCTATATAATTAAGTTTATAGTAATTCCATTTGGAGTGACAAATGCACCAGCTATATTTATGAATTTAATGAACAGAATTTTTAAGCCATTCCTAGACATATTTGTGATTGTGTTTATTGATGATATTCTGATTTATTCAAGAGATGAAGAAAGTCATTTCAGTCATCTGTAGGTAGTATTGTAAACATTAAAGGAGAATAAGTTGTATGCCAAATTTTCAAAGTGTGAATTTGGGCTGAGGTGTTAATTTTCTGGGGCATGTGATTAGTGGTGAAGGAATTTTAGTTGATCAGAATAAAATTCAAGCTATATCATATTGGCCAAGGCCAACGATAGTTTTAGAGGTGAGGAATTTTCTTGGACTTACTGGTTACTACATAAGATTTGTAGAGGGGTTCTCTCAGATATCAATGCCATTATCCAGATTAACCCAAAAAGCTATAAAATTTGAATGGAGTGATCAGTGTGAAGGAGCTTTTCAGAAGTTAAAGAATTGCCTAATGACCGCCCCGATTTTGACAATTCCATCAAGTTCAGAAGGATTTCAAATTTTCTGTGATGCTTCCTTAAGGGGACTTGGATGTGTATTGATGCAACATGGTAGAGTGGTAGCCTATGCTTCAAGGCAATTGAAAATTCATGAAATGAACTATCCCACTCATGATTTAGAATTGGCTGCTGTAGTTTTTGCACTCAAAATATGGAGACATTATCTGTATGGGGTCAGATGCAAAGTGTTTACAGATCATAAGAGTCTCAAATACATTTTCAATCAAAAGGAGATAAATTTGAGATAGAGAAGGTGGTTAGAGCTCATTAAAGATTATGACTTGGACATGATCTCTTATTTACTCAAGATGTGATCTTTTGTTGCTGTCTTGACTTGAGAGAGCCAAGAGAATAGGGAGAGCTTGGGAGAGAGTAAGGATCTTATAAGGGGGGGGTTTATCACAAAGGTTGCTCCAAGTAAGGATCTGAGTCGTCTTTTCCAATCGTCATCTCTTGTTCCTTGGATGTTCTAGAGAGGTATACTTAAGCGATTGATCAAAGTTCTGTGCTTGCTTCAGAATAAAGCAAAAGGATTTGGGTTCTTTGCCTGCTTCAAGAGGAAGTAAAAAGAGTTGGGTTCTCTACCTCACCAGGAATGGTGGAAAGGAGTTTTTGTAAAGGCTTCTCCTCCTTGCTGTGGGAGAAAAAAGAGAGTCACCGAGTTTAGTGCAAAACCCCAAGGAGAGGCTCTAAGGAGTGGACATAGGTCAAGTTGACCGAACCACTATAAAATTTGGTGTGCTCTTTCTTATTACATTTCTATATTTAATTTATGCATTTTATTTTATGTGGGTGATTATTTTAGTTTGAATCATAATTTTTGTTTGAGAATTTTTAAGATAACCAATTCACCCCCCTCTTGGTTAGCATCGGACTAGTTCATAAGGGCTTAACATCCCTAATAAACTTTCAAGTGGTATCAGAGTGGGATTCATAAAATCTAGTTTTTGAAAACTTTTGAATTTTGAAATTTGATAAAAGAAATACCACTGAAGGTTATTCAATCACTAGACCACATTTGTTTAATAATATACCTTTTGATTTTTGGAAAACTCGCATGACCATATTTTTATAATTTATTTACTATCGCATGTGGATGCTTCTTAAGGATGGATATTCTTCACCAACACATAAAATCAATGGCCTAAAAACTGAACTTTCATTTTTTTAATAGACTTTTGATGATAGAAATTTAGCACAACTTAATACAAAATGCTTAAACTATTTTTTATGTGCTTTGAAATAAGAAGATTACATGTGCATCTCAACTTGTACTACTGGTAAGGAAATATGGGATAGATTATATATCACTTATGAAGGCATAAGAGAAGTTAAATAATCTAGATTGAATATTTCACTTCATGAATATAAAATTTTTTACATGAAACATAGTGAATAAATATCTAGCATATATACTAAGTTTGCTCAAATTGTCACCTCACTGTATGCCTTAGGAAGAGACCTAACTAACTATGAAAAAGTTAACAAAATTTTAAGATGCTTTTCTTCTTCTTTTGATGCTAAGATTACTGCAATAACTGAATCAAAGGATTTGAATACTTATTCTATTGATAACTTACTTGGATCATTCATTGCTAACGAGCAAGGAGTGAACCAAAGACAACTTGATGCAGGTGAGGAAAAAAAGGAGAAAACGGTGGCGCTTGTGGATCTCTGAAAGGATACCACCGGCTACAGAGTGCAGGGGGTGTATGACCGCACCACTCCGAGGGATAGAGATGATTGCATGCCTTCGCGCTCCTCACAAACGAGCCAATGGAAGGGTAGATTATATCGTACATATGACTAACCATTAAGGATAGTGGCTCTCATCAGCACACCCTGATGAGTAGTAATATATACAACTTGATTGAAACAACGGGTTTCCCCTACCCAATACATCAGCTCGAGTGGGGTTTATTTGATTGTGGAGTTTTATTTCCCACGGGCGTAAGCCCTCGTGGTTAATTACATCTTGAGCCTAGGACCCGAGAAAACTCTCAATTAAGGATCTGATATTATTCTTCCCAAAAAGGAGATTGGTACATAAAAGCGAGATTAAGAAGTTCCTACTCAAAAGGAAAGGAAAGGCTTAATTTAGCTTAGCCAACATGCACGGTTTATCTCAGATATCCGGAGGGACTAAGGCATTGAGAAAGTGGAGAAAAGAAATCAATCACTCAAAGCATATAGAGGGGAAGGATGGAGGTCGCGTCATCCATGTGAAGTGGATAAGTAGAATTTATAGCTCCCAAAGAGAAGGAACTTACCTACCATTTAGACATACTACGAGACCAGAATATAGTATCATTGAATCCTAGATCTAATGTGGGTTTAGTGTTATAACTAACACTAACACCTGTGTCCTAGTTAATGCACTTGGGCTTATACCCTGCCTCAAAAGGGATGCCAACTAACCACCTAAGGGCAAAAAATCTATACTATCCAAGTCTTTATGAAAGATAGATATTTTAGTTTTTCAAAAGTAGGGCTAAAATCTAGAGAGTTTTCTAATTAGTCCTGGATGTATGTAGGGTGAATGCTCCTAGAGCTAATGCAATTAAATTTTAATTTAATAAGTTTCTAATACAATGCATGCTAGTTTAAAAGTCTAAATCATGTATGCTTTAGATTTTAAAAATAAGCTTATATAAAAAATAATTTTTAGAAAAGATTGGGTCTCCCTAGGTCCGGCACTTCATCCTCATAGGCCAGATTATCCAGACTCTACCCGTAGGCGAGGAGGTGAATTATTAGAAGGAGAAATAAGAATGCATTAATATGCATGCGACCCCAGACGATTTTGGTAGTTTCCAAGCTCGTTAAGTTTTTATATTATTTAAACCTTAAAATTTTAGAATTTAATTACTAGTATAAAATGTTTTAGTCCTTAAATAGCCTAACAAAAATAGGACACATACATGCAAGAAAGAAACTTAAGAAAATCATATAATTTTTATTATACAATAATTAATAAACACATCAATATAAATTTATAGAAATAGAAAGAAAAGAAAGTCCATGGCAAGTGTCATATAACTACAACCCAGGGTCTGCAGAAAAGTAATGGTGGCCAGGCTCCACTGACAGTTACCTAAATTCTAATCCTAATAAACGACATAAGTCTCAAAATCCAGGCATATCATCTTCAAGTCTCCATCTTCGAGTGGATCATCCTTCTCTTGATCATCTCCCTTTAGATCGTCTCCTTCATGCTCCGTCTGGTTTGTCCTCCAAAAGGGTACCCAAATGACTAAGAAATTCTCTAAAAGGGGGTTTTTCTTATTCTCTTTGGGTACCAAGTGTTTGAAATGCCAGACTTTTAGAGACTTTCACAACTCAATAATAATTATATCAAATTGTATTTAAAAGAGAAAAATATAGACTCAAACTCCTGTATGGTTATCCTAATAAAAATCACACAAGAAATTCATATATCACATCCAAGCAATTTATAATTATAGAAAAGTAAACACACTTGGCCACGCTCTTTTAATTTTAAGGGGGCTAAGCAGTATTTGGAGCATCTGCAGAAAATAGCATTAGTATTTAAATCTTAATTATGATTTCACCTTTATTTTAATGATGCATGAGCGTGGCCGCCTGCATAACATTGGGTTAATATAACAATGACCCTAACCCATGGGCAGTCTAATGCACAAATTACAACATAATCAATGTATATAAAATATAATAAAATAAAGCTCAGCCACAATATAATAAATCAAAACACATCAATCAATCATTCGTGTAACACAAAAATCATCATAATATAGAAAGCAGATAAAGTAAACACCGACCCTAATCCAAGAGCTAGAAGTGGTTCTCTAGAACATCTATATGTGTATAATATGCTTGTGTGGCTTTAGATAGGAAATATGTAGGATAGTTAGTTTAAGTTACCTAGAGTCCAGATTTGTTGAAGGTTTGAAAAGGAAACTTTGATTGAAGTTTAAGTATTAATGAATTAGGATCTATTTTAGTTAATTTATTTTGTTGATTTAAAGCTTAGGATAGTTATAATTGAAGTTTAAGTTGTATTAGCTAATTTTGAAAAGTCTGGGGTCCTCCTATACGCTAGGCTAAGGGGGTCCAAAAGGGCACTATAGGAAATAGGCTAGGTTTGGGGGTTTTAGCATTTTATTTAAATATTAAGCCTTACGGTGAGTATTTAGGTTTTGGGTTTGCTAGATTTGGAGTTTTCTAGGCAAACATATGAATTTTAGAAGATTTAGGAAATTAATGAATTATCAAAAATTGTTTAATAAAGGGTAATTTTGGGGTTTTGATCCAAATTTACTCCAAACTGATTGGAATCACCCCCAAAGGTCATAAATGACCTAAATAAGTGTTCCCAAGTGTTTGGAAAAATTTTAGAAATTTCAATAAATTTTAATTATTTAATTAAGGCAAAAAGGTGATTTTTAATTAAAGTTAAATTAAGGCTCATATTAAAGTCCAACTAAGGGGCCCTAATTATGTAAGGTTAAATATTGTATTTTGGAGAGTTTGAGGTATTATGGGTAATTTTTTGAGTTGAAATGGATTCATTATAATTTTATGAAGTTATCGGGGCCTTAATTATAGGTTAAATTAGGGCTTGTTAATTAAGAGTCTAAATGCTCCTAAAAATTCCTAGAAATTCTGAAAGGTTTAGAATGTCACTTAGTTTAAATGTTAAAAATTTCATATCAATTGGTGATCTATTCTAGCTCCTAAAATTTTTCTAAATTTGTTAGACGGGTCTTTAATTATTGTCCTTAGGATGTCGCTATGTTAAACAGGATTTAAATCAAGTTTTGAACTAATCCTTGGATAACATGCAGGGAGTATATAAATAAAGAAACACACAAATTCTTAGGATCTAGGAGGGCTTATGCTAAGTGCTCGTGCATCCTATGCATTCAAAGTACAATGAAAAAGATGACTAAGTATGATTAACGATGCGATTAATGGATGATTAAAACTCAACCACCCACTAATCTCACCTCCCCATGAATATTATTCATAAGTATAGCCAAGGTTTAAAATTTTAAGAGTCAGTCTCCCAAAATTAGGGATTTAATATTATATATAGTTTTAAAGTAATTTACAATACATATAAATATTAGAAAATAAGATAATTAAAAATAAATTAATTTGTAATAAGTATAGGAGAGATCCACTGGTCACTAAAATAAGGCCTAAAAGGGATTTAAAAATAATTTTTATAATTTCAAAATAATTAAGATAATAGTTATTTAAGTATTATTTAAATAACCAAATAATTAAGTAAAACAGAAATCAGCTAGAAAAGAAAATCTAGCCTCTAAAAATACTTTCAAAAGAAAATACATAATTTCCTAGAAATTTAGAGGTATTATGAGTCAAAATCGAATTTAAAATGAAATTATAGTGAATTTTTTAAGTATAAAGTATTAAAAGGGCTTTTAAATAATTTAAAATAATTGGTAATTAAAAAATAATCATTAAAAAAAATAAATAAATTATTAAAGTACAAAAAATAAACTTTTTGTGCTAAAAAATTGCTTTAAAAATCATTAAGAAAACTGTCCCAAACGAATCCTGAGTTTCAATTAAGAAATCAACGGTCAACATAAAATCAAACAGTAGGGAAAAAAAATGTATACAATATTTTAGATCAACCTTTAATCCAATCAGACAATCCCTAAGCATAGAACTGGGAATCGATGAAATGCACAAAGCAGGACAGATAATTGAGGGGTTTGGGACAACCCGTACTAATAAACTCTGTATTCACCCAAGCCCCAAATGGAAGCAACTGATACACAAGAGAACTAGGAAATAAAAAATGAGTTCACACGCAACATGCAGATACAAACTGGTTTTTGAAGAAACCTTAAACATGTACAAGCATATTTCAGCGAAGAAGCAAGGGTGTAGAAGTAAACCTAGTTGTTGGTAGGCTCGTTGAGGGATTAGTTGTTGGTAGGCTCATCGAGGGATTAATTACGCCGGTGTGCGCCTTCTATGGAGGTGGCAGCAGGTAGATACTCCCGTTTCAAAAAAGAAAAAAAAAAGAGAAGATGCAAGAGTGTAGAAGTAAATGCTTTATGCAATGTTACTGTTCAATACATTACATGCGTATAAATCAGGATGTAGAGGGAACAATTAGTTAAAAAGAAACGGTGGAGATCCTATGTGCAGGTATCATGTGGACTGGCTT
The DNA here is from genome assembly GCF_001605985.2 of Dendrobium catenatum. Lineage (NCBI taxonomy): Eukaryota > Viridiplantae > Streptophyta > Magnoliopsida > Asparagales > Orchidaceae > Dendrobium > Dendrobium catenatum. Next base: position 166,596 of record NW_021318705.1, read on the forward strand.
GCAATAATAACAGATGTGGTTCCATAGAAGAGTATTATGGAGCATGAGTACTTATTACTATTATAACAGCATGTGGTATAGCATGTGTCTGTTAACACCTCCCCCCTCGAGTTGACGATGCATTTTGAATTGTTAACTTGTGTTTGAGTTGCAAAAACCGGGTGATTGGAAGAGTTTTAGTGAAGTTATCAGCTGGTTGGTCCTTAGATGAGATATGATGAATTGAAATTTGCTGATCTTTAATGCAATCCCTTATGAAATGATAGTCGAACTCGATATGTTTGGTGCGGGCATGAAAAAAGGGATTGTTGGCTAAGGCAATAGCAGAGGTGTTATCACAGTAGACTTGAGTCGGGGTAGTAATCGAGAGCTTAAATTCATGAAGTAATCGGCGTAGCCACATGATATCACTTGCAACAACTGACAAAGCGTGATATTCCTCTGTGGATGATCGAGCAATATTGAGTTGTTTCTTAACTAACCAGGATAATAAATTGATGCTAAGGAATGTACAAAAACCAAAAATTGATTTCCGGTCTATGAGATTTGCAGCCCAATCTAAATCTGCATAAGCATGGAGATCAAGTGCAGATTTTGTAATGGGTAGTACATAAATTGATGGTGCCATTCAAATATCTGAACACTTTTCAGATATTGAAAATGTATGTGCTGTGGTTTGTAGAAATGTTGACACAAGAAGTTTAACAAAAACAATGTCTGGTCTTATAATTGTAACATATTGAAGCGCACTTGTCTGTAGAATTCAGGCTGCTGTAGGGGATCAGTGCTCTCGACAGGGGCTAGTAATTTTGAGGGAAGAGTTTAGAATAGCTTACAAGACTTCATGCCAGATTTCCTAAGAACATCAATAATGTAGCGGTATTGAGAAAGTAGCAGACCTTAGGGCTGGTGTGTAATCTGAATGCCATCGAAGAGTGACACGGGGCCCAAATTATGCAGACAGAAGGTAGAGCTCAAATGCTGGAGTAGTTTGTCGATCTCAGCATGGTTGTTTCCCGTAAGAAGAACATCATCAACATACATTAAAAAATATAAGGAAACATGTCCATGGTGAAGGCTCGGCCTTGCTTGCACTGAATCCGTATTGTAGTAGTTGCAAGGAGAAGGTGGTGAACCACTGCCGGGGTGGTTTTTTTTTAGGCCACAGATGGATTTGTGCAATCGACTCACATGAGTTGGATGTTGAGTGTCTTCAAAACCTGGCGGTTGTTTCATGTATAACTCTTTATCAAGTGTTGAACTTGGTTTTGTATAACCATTTGCAACCAAGGATGTTCTGGTTGTGGATGCTTAGAACTAAAGTTTATTTTTTGAGGTAATTAACACTAATTAGGTGGATTTTCTGAAGAAATATTAAATTAAATCGAGTGGTCACGATTCAACGTTTAATTTGTCCACAAGATTTTTTTGGCGACTCCGCTAGGGATAAGGTTTACTTTCCATGTTTTGTAGAGATTAGATTCTAAACCGATAATACCATTAGTTATATAAGCAAGTTGCTTATTTTCAGGCATTATATTTAAGAGCTTATTTCAATCAATTCTCTCTTCGATAAGCAAATACGACTTCAGTATTCAATCAATCATTTTTTCCAAATATGTACTTCACGATCATATCCTTTCTATGGATTGGGTCCTTAGGTTTTCCATTCATCTTCCAACCATCAATTATCTAGCATTTACCTTAGAAACCAAGCTGATTCAGCATTCAGTTTGGGTTCAATAATTTCACCAATTGATTTGGATTTCTTGTTAAATCGAATAAAATGTCTGGAAAACTCATCTTTAACCTCAACATCACCGCTGCCCAGTTTGTTGAGAGCACCCAGATCAAGTCTGAATCAAATTTTGAGAACCTACAAGTGACATTCACTGCACCACAGGCTGAGGTGGTTGCAACTACTGAATCTGTCAAGTTAGCACTCTCAACATCGAGGGTGGGTGTATAGCTGTTCCTGCAGCAACTAAAGCCCTCGGTTTTCTCCTGTCTTACTTTCTCTCGGTCTGTTGCCATTAATAAGGGAAAGTCAGTTGTTAATTCTGGAATCCCCGTATTCAGGAACTGTGAGATGGGATCATCTTTTGGAGTGAAGGAGATGACTAAATCTTAACATCACAATATGAATCTCCGTATGAGGCGAATGGCAAAGAAAGCTGAACAGTAGAAAGAAGATGCTTTGATCGTCACTGCAACTGAAGCAGCAAAGAGAACATATTATGGAGTACTACATGTTAATTCACCTCAGCTAGCTGGGAGCATATTTCACCCACTATTAGCTGCTGCTGAAGAGAAAATTCTAGTCAGGATACCAAACTCGCCTCCTGCTCCATTTTGTAGAGACCTTGCTCTACCTTCTCTATCTGAAAGGAAGAGAAAATTTAAAACTCTTCTAAACGGATTAATCCACAACTGTACGGCTGATTATGGGCAGTCAAAGACTGAATTTCTGAGAAGTGTCAAGGATGTTATTTCTACTAGAGTACAACCAGACTCATATGGAAGACGAGGAACATCCTCTGCCACTAAGAGAAGAGTGCAGTTTCAGAAATCAGGTCCAAGTCGACCAGCTGCTTTTATAGATTAACGTAGGGAACCAAAGAAGTTTCCAAATCATGATCAACATGTAGAATCAGTTCACGAGCATAATCAACTCTTATTAGATCTTTAGGATAAGGTGCATTAACCTGCTGAGGGTATAATCCCATCTCCCCCATCTTCGCATCAGTTTAGGAATCTTCCAGTGAGAACTTCAGGTTATACTTCAAGTCAGCATTCGTCCAGGGTTGATCGACACCATTCTCTAGGTAACGAATCATCTTCTTATTTCAATAGGAGGAGATTGAAGTTCACAAATCAGTCACCCTCTGTATTTGATAGGGAGAGAGTTTGGCGGCCTAAGATGGTTCCCACTCCAACCGCATTAATGACTCATAAAAATAATGCGGTGGATGAAAAATCAAAGATAGGAAAGTTTGTGATAGAATCTTCTCTTGCCAGAGAATATACGCCAGTAGATCCGCATAATGTAGAATGTTAAATCAATTGAAATGATGGTGGATCATCCGAAAGAAAGCATCCACCATATCAATTTTAGTCTTTAAAAAATTTGACTATACTTTCATAAAAATATTCAATGGAGTCCAAGTAAACCTGACATTATCACTATTGAATTACAAAGAGGTCCCTTTTCCCTCTTTAGGGGTCCATTTTGTCCACCTGCTATGCATATATCATATTTATGGGGTCTCTTTTGTCACACCCCAGTTTGCTCACCCTCTAACATTTAAACTGGAGTATAAAAGAGGACTTCAACATATCAAACTTCACATTGAATAATAGAAAGCATGTAACATACCTTACTGAACATCAACATAGTTAAAACAAATACAGAGCTCTACTAAAACTTTTGAATTTTACATACATATCAAAAGGTTTATACAGCTATTCTTCAGATCTCCTCTAAGATCTCTTTGTACACCAAAACATATTTACACCAAAAATAGATGGTCACCTCTTTCTTGCCTAGTGCCCTACGGGCTCATTTCCCTTACCTGCAGTATAACCACTGCTAATGAGCTAGGACACAATGAAATACACGAGTAATGTAAAAGAAATAATAGTAACATTGTTTAACAATTTAGAATTTTATAACATAGTGTTGACTTGCCGTATAAAACAAAAAAAATTAACTCACCTGTCCGGCGCCGAATTCAGCACGTCGTCGCCCACGACCTCGCACGACCAGATGTCCCTCTATATCGCAATCTCCCGCTCTCTTTCTCTCATTCCTTCACTCCTCTCGCCAATCTCTCTCCCGACATCTCTCCCGCTCCAGCTCTCCTCTCGCGATCTCCCTTTCTCCCGCAAACTCTCTCCCGCTGCCTACCTTCGCTCGTCTGACGACTCGCCCTTCCAGTCGGATCGGACGTTACGACAGTTTGATCGGAAGCAATTCGGGAGCTCGCCGGTGGTTCGACCGTGCTCCTTCGCTGACTTTCCCTTCCAGTCGGACCGGAAGGATCGGAAGTCACTGCATTTTGATCGGGAGGAAGAACAGGAGCTCGCTCGACCGTGAAATCAACTTTCTGCCTTCCAAGCGCTCCTTCGACCCCTTTCTAGCTGTCTGACCCCGCTCCTTCCACGGCTTTCCCTCTCGGTCGGCTCGGAAGTAACGACATTTTGATCGGGAGGAAGAACAGGAGCTCGCAAGCTGTGTAGGTAACTTTCTCCCCTCTGTGCACTTCTTCGGCCAAATCCCGTAATCCACTGAACCGAGAGAGAGTGAGGGAGAGATATTTTGATTTTATTAATTAATTATAATTATAATTAATTTAATAATTATTGTTTTATTATAATTAATTATTAATTATAAATATTATAATTAATTATAATTAAATATAGTTAATCATTATTAATAATATTTAACTGATTAGTTAATTATTATTAATTCTAATTAATCATTTAATTATTTTTAAATATAATTTATTATAATTAAATAATATTAATTATAATTAAATATTCTCAAACCCATTGCTGCTACTATATGCCAGATAACACGTATTTCTATACGTATCTGATCGATGACTAGCCTTAATCGAAAGTTCTCTCTCGTGATCGGGAGGGGTAATTAACTATAGGGGCTTGCGCCTATAGGAAACCAGAACTCAGATCATAAAGTCCTCGCAAAATGAGGGCGAAATCTCTGGGTAGTGTCTTATCTAAAAACCCATCTGCCCTTCCAAAATTTACCTCGGAACTTATCAGTTAAAACTCCATCGCCGAATAAGAAAAGCGCGCGGGGAGGCCGGGGCCGAATTTTCGGAGCCCACACATAGGTACATATTGAAATTCCATACATATAGTAGTAAGAAATGCGTAGCATTGCTTTCCCTTTTTGCTGTCTAATTAACAGCTTCAAACAAGTCATATGATGTCTATAAGCTTGTGCACCATTTTTAGTTTTTCAATTCAAGGTTGGGTCTAGATTCCCAACTTTTAGAATTGAAGTTGCTCTCTCATTCAAGGTTGAGTCCAAATTCCCAACTTTTAGATTGAGAGAGTATAGACTTACCTCGTCAGGTCTTTCGCCCTTACTGGTGCAGACTTATCCCCCAACATATGACTTAAAAGCACTTATACTCTCCTTCATTTCAGGTACATTTTTCAGAATCATTTCAAACAATTATATAAATTGGAATCAACTACATGTAATTCACATATGAAGTAATTAAACTATTTGAAATACATGCTATCATGGGAAAAGAAATGTTATTATAAATAAGATAAATATCAATTTGTAATTATATAAACTTTTTATTATTTCTATGTATTGTTGGGTACCTTACCTCGTTTGCAATTTGCGCTCTTACAATTCCCTGACTTCTTTTTCTTCTGTATACCACCTCCGTCAAACTTCTTCTCATCCTTCCAAATTCCTTTCTTAACTCTTTTTTTTTCCTAAATTGGATTCAATAACAACCCATTGAATTTGTCTTATTACTGCATTCAAAGCTTGTTTTTAGCAATTATGGTCACATTCTAGCAAATTTCAGCAAAGCATTGTGATCATATTCTAGCAAAATTCAATAAACTTTGCAACAACAACTTATCAATTTTAGCAACATTATATTAGCTCCTTACTCTTTGTTTTTCCACTGGGTCAGCACAAAATCATAAATAACCCCCTTATCTTGATGGTTTAAGCAAACAACTGCAGTTTAAACAGCAGAAAACACTGATTTTAGTACTTAAATTCAGCAACTGACCTGAATTTCCGAAATTTCAGCTAGTAAAATCAATAACCACTGATTACCTCACCTCTATGTTCTAGCTACAACACTTTATAACAGCAGGAAAATAACAATTTCCTCATTTCTAAAGTCAGCCACAACAGCTAGCAACACAGCAATCCTCCTAGATTTTCCCTCAGCTTGAACTGGAAGAGAACCAGTGACGAATGAGATGGAATGAGGGAAATGCTTTAGTGAAAACTCATGTTCGAATCCCACCTATGCATATATAGGAAATGCGCATACTAAGTTTGAAATAGATCCCAATCAATTTTGGGTGTGATTGGGGGATAGAGACAAGACTGAAACCCTCAAATTTTGAGGGATTTCAAGAGTTAGAGGAAAGGATGAGCCATCATCATTTCCCTAGACTTCCCTTAGTGTAAGTTCCTACACTTGCATGTCAATTTTGTCATAACATGTCAATCTAAGGAATGTAACATGGCATGCGACGTTGTAAACAAAAATTTACACCTTAACATTTAGTTCTAGGTCAAATGAAATGTCCTAGCCTATGGTGCGATCATAGGTGATAGATAAGATGCATGAATGCGAAATCACACAACTTGGAAGGTGTTGGACACCAATCCAACACATCCATACACATTGAAATCCTCTCCGGACTCTCACATGAGAGCCAACAAATGGAAATCACCAAATTTCCATAGTTTTACGAAGTGGACAGCCAACAAAAGGATTTTGGGGGACCAAAAAAATCAAAGTTTCTAGGGACCTAAAGCTTTGGATCGTCAATCACATGCCATTGGCTAGGGAGCCTTAAGGTTGATCGGGGTCGGGTTGATACGAAAATATTCGTTAACACCTACCTTAGTGTAGAAGTCACCTATAGGGCTCCCCTTAAGTGGACATCCGTTGACGTAGCATTGACTCAACGTCAATCACAACAACTTCATTTCTATCACAAGGGTTTGCGTCAAATCTAACCTAATCAACTCAATTTTAAGTTATTGAAGGTTAATCAAATTTAAATTGTGTTAAATTAAACCATGACGAGTCGATTTGGCTCAATGTCAAATCAATTCAATTCCACCCAAACCATTTACTTCCATAACCCCAATTCGATTAAGTGCAATTGACTCGTCTCTAATTAACAAAAGAAAAAATAAGAATTAGGGTTAATTAACTCGAATTAGCACATTAAAGTTAAATCTATATTAAAATCCTATCAAATCTACTTGTTAATTCAACTATTTTGCATCAATTAGCCCTCTTATACATTTATTTTCTTTGAAATATAGTTCCTTTGTATGGTCATTACTCCCTCCCATAATATCTAGGGAATGCTCTCATTCGATTGGACCTGATTGCATGAGAAAGGGGGGAGTGATGGCTGGCATATGCGCACTCTCCACCTAATCGAGCGGGAGAGACGCAAGGGAGCAGGTGGCCCTTGCATGCATTCTGTCTGGTCGTGTGTGAGGGGCAAGGGTGCGGTCGGTTGCTTGCATGTTCTCCATGTGGTCGATTGTGAGAGGTATGGATGGCGGCAACCCTCGCTAGATTGAGGCTTTGTTGCACGGAACCTCCCTCTCTCCTCTTTCGGCCTTTTGGGTTCTCTCTCGCACGAAAGCTCTTCTCCCTTTTTTGGCTCCTATCCCACAGGTTATCTACTTTTTCTTCCTCTTTACACTAATTTCTTGCAACTTTTCTTACTTATGGGTTAGATGACTATGGCTTTTCATTCTTCTAAACTACATGACTACACATCTCTTCTTTTCTAAGCTACATGACTATATATATACACCTTTTTCTCTTCGACTAATAACATCACTAAAATGGAATTGGGCTCTTTCATGTTTCGGTTCTTCAATAGAAATTTTCTTTAGATTAGCTCATGTAACAGCTGAAATGCATTTCAATAATTGAGAGTTGCCAGATAAATCTATGGGAAAATAAATGGCCACACAAATTCAGTGTGCTCTCCTATTTTGTGATCGAATGCTGCATTGAGAATAATGAACCATCTTGAAAGACGGGCACCGTATTTTACAATGGATTCAATAACAAAATAGTATTTTAGAAAATATCATTTCTTTAATCAAACACAATCAAGTGAACGAAAATATCACCTCAAAAGATAAACATAATTTTCTATGAAAGTGTTTTAAAAGAGGAATAAAGTTTTTGAAAAAATTTCCATTCTTTCTATCAAAAACAACAATGAGAATAATGTATCATCTCGGAAGATGAACACAATATTCTACGAAGGATTTTGAAAGCAAGAATGGGTTTTGAAAAATGCGTCAATTCTACGATCAAATATGACAAAGAGAATACAATATCATCTTAAAAGATGATAACGACATTCTACAAGGGTATTTGAAAATAGAAATAGATTTTGGAAAGACTGTTTATCTTCCCAAAGATCTTTCTCCTATCCTACGGGAGTAAGATAGGGTTCATTTTATTTTGGAGATACAGGTTCCCCATAGGGCTATGATTAATTACATCCTAAGAGAAGTTAATCTCTTAAGAATACTCTCGATTAAAGTAGTGACAAATATTTTTAAGACTTTAAAATTTAAGGCAAGGGTAAGAAACTTTGTATTTTTCGATAGGGATGGGATCAAAATTGAGCAGTTCTTTCTAGAGTCGAAGGAGGAAGAGTAGATAACACTATGATTCTGAGACCATTCAGAAGTGCTCCAATCTATCCTATAGTTGGGTATTCATGTTTTAGAGTGAGATTTTTTTCGTTCAAATTATTCTTTTATTAAAAGGTTGAGAATTATATTCCCGATCACCATATCAAGATAATGCCCAAGAGGTGCAGGCCTATGAAACACAATCATCCTCAAAACTTAAAACTAAGATGAGTCATTACAAAATAATGACTCAGATCTAATCTAAAAAAATGCAATAGGACTTATATCTCTCACCCTGAAGAAGATCTAAGAAAGCCCGACTCTTTTAAACTTATGATCATGTTTTGATAGGACTGCCAGCTAAACACCTCCTAACGCTTTAAAATCACGATGTCCGATTATATGAAATGAAAGATAGGGTAGCCTATTATTTTAAGAAAAAGATTGGGGTAGACATATAAGAAATCCTAATGGACGCTGACTATGAATGGTGGATTATGCTTTCTATACTAAATGCAATTAACATTTTCATTTTGGTGGACTATTAATGTGGTGGGGATTTTCATCATTTATATCTTCCTATTTATCTTGTTATGTTGTTAAAACAATTTTATTTTGTTTTGAGTAGAAAACTTTTCCCTAAACACTAGCGAGAACTAGTCTCCAGCCATGCATGCAAGTGTTTGTCGCACACCAGAAAAAAGGAATGTCTTGTAATTTTGGAACTATAAGCCAAGAAGTATTCATTGGATTTTATATCTAATGGTGCATAATTATCTACCTAATTTTGGATTAAGTAAATGAGAGTATTTCCTATAACCTTTGAGTTTTAAGACAGATAGATGTAGCATGCAACTTGGAAGATTGCAAACTAGGAAGAATTATTGAATTCCTCTTCAATGAGAGGTGATTATCTACGCATTTTGATTAGGTAAATATGAAAAATAACATGCAATTTAGATGTTGCACATTGGAGAAAGGTCTTTGAACTTTGGATTGTTCAAAGGGGGAAATTATTCCATCCAACTTGGGTTGGAGAGGTGGAAGAGAGGAAATGTAACTTATGAGTTGCAAACTATGAAAGATCTTCCTGAACTTTTAGGTGTTCAAGAAAAAGACACTCATTCACCTAAATTGGGTTGGGTGAAAGAGAAGCATTTCCTACAACTTTTAAGTTGTGGAAGAAGGAGAGGAATTTGCGACTTATGCGACGCAAAATTCGTGAATGTCTTTGAACACTTTAGTGTTCAAAGAGGGTGTTCTACGCTTCCAACTGGAGTTGGAGGATGAAATAGAGATAGAAGTTTGATCCCTATGATTGATTAAATTACTTTGTGATTTTGATTCAACAAATAAATGGATTTGATATATGCTTGATTCACTCAACATGGTCAAGTGAATGTAGGAAGTTCCTACAATATCATTGGCTGTAGGAAGAGAGATTTCTCTACAATTTTGGTTTGTAGAAAAGAGATGAGAAAGTGCAACTTGTGGGTTGCATATTCATGGATACCCCTTGAACATTTGTTTTTCAAAAGAAGATATGCATTCTCCCAATTCTGGTTCAGGAGAATGAGGAGATTTCTATAAACTTTGAGTCATAGAAAGAGGGAATCAATATATAATTTATGGGTTGCAAGTTGGAAAAATTCCTTGAACATTTGGTGTTCAAAGAGATCTATTCATTTGTCATATTTTGGGCTAGGCAAACGAAGGGGAATTTGGAGGTTTTCCTACAACTTAGGTTTGTAGGAAAAGAAGAGGCGAAATGCAACTTATAAGTCATGACTCATGGAAATCTCTTGAACATTTAGTGTTCAAAGAGAATAGGTTCATTCCTCCAACTTGGGATGTAGGGATGAAAGAAAGGGAATTTGCACATTCATGAATATTCCTTGAACATTTGATGTTCAAAGAGAAGATGTACATCCTCCCAATTTGGGTTTGAGAGCATGAAGATTGATTTGGATGCTCTCATACAATCTTGGCTTGTAGGAAAAAGGGAAGGAAATGCAACTTAGAGGTTGCAAATTAATGAAGGCTCCTTGAACATTCGTTGTTCAAAATAAGACATGCATTCTCCTAATTTGGGTTTAGGAGAATGTGAAGGGTGACGTGATTGTAGTTACACGCTTGGCTACAACTTCTCATGAACTTCTTGAAAGTCGTTTGGAAACTTTCATGTAGGTTTAGAGAAGTAAGAATCAAGAAGGTGATGTATTTCCCACAACTTTTGGGCCATGGAAAGTTAAGGAGTTTCCTACAACATATTGACTCATAGGAAAGGAGGGGAAAATGTGACTTAGAGGTTGCAAATTCATGAAGATTCTTTGAATATTCGATGTTCAAAGAGATGTATACATTCTCTTAGTTTTGAGTCTTAGCAGAATGAGGTGGTCTCCTACAACTTTTGAGTTGTGGAGAGGGAGAAATGAAGTGCAACTTAGAGGTTGCAAGATTGAAAGAGATCTCTTGAACATTTAGTGTTCAAATGGACTTCTTTATTTACTTGGTTTAGGTTAATTGAAATGATGAATGAATTTAGGATTTGGCTTTATGGTTCAAGAATTGAAGTATGATATATTATAGGATTTTACAGAGACCCATAATACCATACATGATGAAGATGGGTGATAGCTCCTAAGATATGCTAGGAGACATGCAATGAAATATTTGAAGTCATGAAGAAACTTCAAAAGTCATGCACGAAAGGAGAGGATAATTGTTTGTTGATTTTGTCTCAACAAACGAGATGTGGATGACCTAGAATTTGTTTCTAATGTTCAACAACCATGTAATGATATTAGTTGGAGCCTTTGGAGGCTCCAAATTATTATACATGAGAGAATATGTGTTGATTTTATATTTCTAACAACAAGAGATGAAATAACTTGGGGGTTGGTTTCAAGTTTCAAATGATTAATGCAATCTAACTCTAGGAGCTTTGAGAATACTCGAAGTATTATGCACGAAAGAGGATTCCCCATTCCTCCATAGATGTTTTGGACACATGGAAAGAGGAGAGACATGTTCATTTGCTAATTTTATGATATTAGCAAAAGAAAGGGGATTTAGGATTTGTTCCTAAAGCCTTAATGATCCATGTAATGGGACATTTGAAGCTTAGAGAGACTCCAAAATATCACATAAGGACGTAGTGTTTGTTGGTTAGGTGCTCCAACAAACAAAATAAGAGGGCTTGAAAGTTTGGTTTCAAGATTAAGTGATCTATGTAATGGGACATTTGGAGCTTAGAGAGGCTCCAAAATGTTTCATATGGAGGTGTATATGTTTGAACTCAAGCAACATAGAACTTAGAACTTTGAAGAAGTTCTAAGTATCAAGTTTGAATGAGGACAAACATGAGAAAAGAAATTCCAATTCTTCTATGATGTTTTAGACTCATGGAAAGAAGAGATGATTTCTAAAATTTTGAAAAGTTTTCTAAATCAATTTGACATGATCTAGGGGGCTTGGAAGCTTCTAGGGATATCCTAAAGATCAGATTTGACATGATCAAGGAGAAACCTAAAAGTAAGCATTTGATGGTTCAAACCCTAAACTTTGAGCTTTGTGAAGTATCACATATGATCTTGATTGGCTCTCCACAGTATGAAATCATTAACATAAACCTTTGAGGGTAATGTGAAGGATTTCATAATGAGGTAGAGATTGCTTTGGGCCGCTCAAATTCATTTGCATACATATGTCATAATTTACAAGGAGCTACAAGTTCTAAAGTACGTATGCTTCTAGTGTGTTAAAGGCACAACATTGAGTTTCCGAATTTAGAGATCTGCACAATTAAGAACAATCAACTACCCAATCTTGTAAAATATTACACAGACTTAATCACAATGCTCCTCATGTTAATTAAGTTCATGATCAAACATTCGCAAGAACTCAAGAAAATTCTCTAACTCCAACATATACACATTCATATAACCATAAATCATTTTTTTGGTAATTTATGCGTAAATGAAATATGCATGCAATTTGAACAAGTTGCAAGCTTTAAAAGAATTCCTTATACATGTTCTCTCCAATTTAGGGTATCACATAAACAAACTTGTACATTTTCAACACAGGGCAATGTGTAGCCATGGGTGTTGGAAACCCATTAACTATACTAAATTAGTTTATCCAACATTTGAAATTGAACATGTTTACATGATTTTGCAAATCTTAGATGAAAATAAACTCAACAAATGTCATTTAATGCACTAGATCGATTTTGTCACAATATTAGCATTGAGGGAAAGAAGCATGACTTACAATGCGAGAAAACCTACACTTCATCATACATTTTGGGACAGGAATATATCCTCAAAACCTACCGTTCATTGTAGGCGAAGGCTAAGCCATGCGATATGTGTGCAAAATCATGCATTTGAGAGGTGTTGGATATCAATCCAACACCCCTATGCACATTAACATCCTCTCGGGACTCTCACATGAGAACCCACAAATGAAAACTATCAATTTTTCACTGTTTTGCAAAGAGGATAGTAAATGAGGGATTTTGGGAGAGGAAAAATTGAAGTTTCTAAGGACCTAGGGCTTGGGGACTTCAACAACACATAAATGGCTAGGGAGCCTTAGGGATTTTCGTAAGTTTTTGAGATTTTACCTCATCCGGGCTGTCCAAGCGCTCCAATCCAAGCTCCAAATCGCTGTCCAAACTGCTCCGAGGGAGGAAGACTGCTTTCCAAGCTGCTCCGGACGTCGTCGCCGCTGTCCAAGATGCTCCAGGTGCCTCCTTTGCTGTCAAGGCGCTCCTAAGCCTCCAAACCGCTGTTTGGGAGGTTTCGAAAGCCTCCCTTACTGTTTCCTAGACCACTACGAACTCGCCAGAGTTAAAGAGGGGGTAGAAACCTTCCTCCGGAAGAAATGCCACACAGACTCCAATCTTAATTGAATCGAGGCCTTCGGATCAAACTAGAGCTACAGACGGGAGCTCGAGGCTTCGGTCGATCAGACGAATGGAGGGGAGCGAACCTCGGGGAAGTTCGGCCAAGGGTTCTGGTGGAGTCAGACGGGGTTTCCTCACGCGAGGGGAAGGGTTTCTGCCTCTCTCTCTCTCTGTCTCTCTCTCTCTCTCTCTTTCATTTGGAAATGGATATGATTAGTTTGTAATTGTTAAGCAAGACAACAAATTGAATATTATTGGGCACTACTACAACAACATATGTAAGCCTTAAGACAAAACAGATCAGTCACTGCTTTTGGACTTTAGCAAGAAGACTTTGACCAAACTATTGTTTTTCATATTGAATCACGTATGTATATGCACTATATATGAAGCACATATCTATTAATTGTTTTGCTTTTCATCCCTCGAAAACATGGCCATTAAAACATTGTTTGAAAGATTTGTCTTAGAAAGCGAAGTAAAATACTTAACACAAATACACATGTTAAACATAATTTCAGAAGCTTATTATTTCATTATGTCGAAATAATCATGCTCCACTAAAATTATTCCAACAACATTGAATAAACGCAAAGTTTGAACTTAAAAGATTATTTCACCTTTATATATTTATAATAATTTTCCAACCAAGTACCGAGCACTAAACAGATGCAAAAAAAAAAAAAAAAGTGTAGACAATACCTTACTTGATTACTCAAGACAAAAGAGACATAAATGATATCTTGACAATCATTTTATTTTAAGTTTAAAGCATAAAAGAATAGAAACCAACACCTATTTCATCGTTAAAACAATTTAGAGGGTAAAAGATGATGAGAATCCATACCTATTTCACTACAATAGTAACTTGGAACTTAAAAAAATAAAAATTTGCATTCAATTCACATTCTTACAGCTGTTTGGGATACAGAAGAACAAAAATCTGTAATCATTTCATTTCTATAATAATTTGGAGCATAAAAAGAATAAAAACCTGCATCTATATTATTCCCAAATTAGTTTGTGAATAAAAAACAACACCCATTTCATTTCTAAAAGTAGTTTGAGGAACAAAATAGCATGAAAATCTGCATATACTTCATTTTTAAAACTATTTGGAGAACAAAAAGAATGAAAAAATGCACATATTTTATTTCCAAAATAGTTTTGAGAACAAAAAGAATAAAAATATGTATCTACTTTGTTTCCAAAACAGTTTAGAGAGCAAAAATCATGAAAATATGCGTTTGTTTCATTTCCAAACCAGTTTGGAGAGCAAAAATCATGCAAATCAACATTTATTTTTTTTCCCACAATAGTTTGGAGAGCAAAAATCATGAAAACCTACATTTGTTTCTTTTCCAAAACAGTTTGGATAGCAAAAATCTTGGAAATATGCATTTGATGTATTTCCAAAACAATTTGGAAAACAGAAGGAGCGAAAATCTGTCTGCCACATTTAAAAACAGTTTGGAGAACAAAAAGAGTGAAAAGTTGCATCTAATTTCTTTCCAAAATAGTTTGGAGAGCAAAAAAATTGAAAATATATATCTACTTCGTTTCCAAAACAGTTTAGAGAGCAAAAATCATGAAAATCTGCATTTGTTTCATTTCCAAAACAGTTTGGAGAGCCAAAATCATGCAAATCTATATTTGTTTGTTTTTCACAACAGTTTAGAGAGCAAAAATCATGAAAATCTGCTTTTGTTTCATTTCCAAAACAGTTTGGAGAGCAAAAATCTTGAAAATCTGCATTTGTTCCATTTTCAAAACAGTTTGGAGAACAAAAGGAATGAAATTTGTGTCTAACTCATTTTTAAAACAGTTTGGAGAACAAAAAAGAGTAAAAAACTGCGTCCATTTCATTTCCAAAACAGTTTGAAGAACATAAAAAACGAAAATCTGCATTTGATTCATTTTAAAAATAGTTTGAAGAACAAAAGGAATGAAAATCTGAACCCATTTAATACCCCATCTAAAGTTTAATGTGCATGTATAAAAGAAATGATGCTCTTCTTTTCAAAAAATTAATAAAATTTCATGTAATATTACTTATGTAAGTAGACAGTTATTTATTTACCCTAGAAAGCTTAGCAAAAGAGTAATACTATATATATTTTTTTTCATTCATCAAATATATTCATTGTCTCGCATGTCAACCGAAACATAAAGAAATATATCCAGTCAAGCTCATCAAATAATCAATGTAACAAATGATTAGCACATTGACGATCACAATTTCATATTTGAATATATGTAACTTTATTTCATCTCAACCCTCAAACTCCATTATTCATTCTATTTCAACATTCATTGTGTTTTCTATGAAACAACATTAAAAAAAGAATGTGTAGATTGCATACATACTAAAAGGACAATCATAATGATGATGTTAATTCCAAAACAACTTCATTAAATTTTCACACCCACCATAATATAATCATAAGCATTTAACTAATAACCGCTGACTCTTTTTATTTTCAACTATAAACTCAATTGGACACTATAGTGACAATAAGTGTAAGTTATTACCTTATCCTTCGAATATCTAAAATCTTTAGAATATAGTCACTGAACTTCTTATATATTATATATATAATCATCAAGATATTAAGCAAATAAACTTGGTAAAACCATAAACCATATATGATAAATTGAGGCATGAAACATTTACTCAGATAACTACACATTCTCGCATTGGATGAATCAATGTTATAGTTCAAATGTATAAATAAATCTTTTTTTTAATCTACGAATTCTTTAATATGAAATGCGTGTATAGCATGAAAGTCCATATAGGTGACAAACTTTTCATTATAACCACTCACCTTTGAATCAGTTGTTTATTAGGAACTTGATAATATAAAACATTCATACGTATTTAACATAATTATAAATATTTCATTGAATTTATGTAAGATGATCGAAACACAAAATACAAACATATTTATGAATTTTTTTTAGATATGTTAATACCATCAAAGCTCAAAACATGAACATAAGTTTTATCGAAATAGTTTAAGTAAAGACAAATCGAATGAAGCTAAGCCAAATTTAATCAATTTATAATCTACTTGTTTTAAATAATTTAACCCAAATCCTATCTTCTTAAATCAAGTTGTTTGTATCCACATTTCTATTTGATTTCTCCCATTGTTTTTTGCAACAGCTTTAACTCTTAAGGACAACAATTTTTTTCATGACAATCATTAGATTGAGAGCATTGAAGGGGGTCTTTTGACCTTCCCATTTCATTCCAGCCATTTAATAAAAAAGGGGAAAATGCTGCAGGTCGCGTGTCTTCCCCATTCGACCGAGCTTAGGGTTGGGTGGCATACGTGCGGGCATTTTTCCTCATTTGACCCTTTGATTTTCTCATCCTGACGTGTGAATTGTGGTCATGGGCATTGTGCTTCTCTATTTGGTTAAGCAAGATAGGCTACTTATAATATCTTGTACCAACTCCAAAAACTAAGATATAATTATTCTGTAAATGATGTGAATAATTAAATATGAGAACTACGAAAAAGACGCTTACAAAAAATTCAAACTTATAAATTAGTTTTTCACATGTGAATTCTAATGATATAACATTAATTCTGTTCGTTCATTAAGTATGTGAGATTATAGCCTCAACTTTTCAATTTTTGATCAATTTATTAATTTTTTTTTTGCATTTGTTTAGTCGCACACAATGGAGACCGATCCAATTATTGATTATGTATTGACAAATGCAAGCAATACTATTAATATTGTCATTGTTGGAAAGGTTGATAACGACAATATAGCAACTGGAAATAACATTCTTGGAAGGGAAGCCTTCTTTTATGAGTATAACTTTTCGGCAATAACTTGTTCTTCTGATCTACAAATAACTATTATGAATGATGACTGTATTGTCAATGTTATAGATACTCCAGGTAATGCCTATCACTTTATTTATCTATGAATATTCATTAAGTTCAAATAATGTATATACATTTTTAAATATTTGATTTTAAAATATTATATATATTTTATCACAACTCGAATGCATAAATTATTTGCTTTTATTTACCTTATGAAAAATGACTTCATATGCTTTGAAGTTTGTCTACTCTTTTTATAGCAATTGTACCGTTCAATTTGGTGCATGAGATAACATTATCATGAATATACTAAAAATATTTAATATATTCACATAAGCATAATGAATGAAAACTAAAAAAATTGTAAGGAAGACAAGACTTACTTGTTAGAGGATAAAAATTTATAAGAACTGCAATTATTGAGAACTTTAAAATGGGCAGTATCTTGATTTGGTGATAATGAATATAAATCCCAACTTTTTAATAAAAGAATAACTTGAACAAAATAAATCTCATTCTAAAATTTTAAAGCCCAACAATAGGAGCACTTTTGAGCAGTCTCAGAATACTACTGTTCTCTTCTCTTCCTCCTTCGACTCCAAAAAGAACTGCTCAATTTTCATCCAATTCCTTTTAAAAAATTCAAAGTTTCTTACACTTTTCTTAAATTTTGAAATCCAAAAAATATTTGCCACTACTTTAATCAAGAGTATTTTTAAGAGATTAGCTTCTCTTAGAATATAATTAACCATAGGGTTTGCCCTTATGGAGAACCCGTAACTCTAAAATAAAGTGAACCCTATCTTACTCTCGTAGGATATGAGAAAGATCTTTGGGAACATAGGTAGTCTTTACAAAATCTATTTTTACTTTCAAATACCCTTGTAGAATGTCATTGTCCTCTTTCGAGATGATACTATATTTTCTTTGTCATATTTGATCAAGAAATTACGTATTTTAGATTTCTCAATAACTGCAATTCTTACAAATTTTTATCCTCTTAAAAGTAAGGCTTGCCTTATAATTTTTTTTTAAAATATGCTTATGTGAATGCATTAAATATTTTTACTATATTCATGATAATAGTATCCCATGTACTGAAGTAAAAGATACAATTATTGTAAAAAGAGTAGATAAACTTCAAAGCACATAAAGTCATTTTTTCACAAGATAAATTAAAATAAAGAATTTATGTATTCGATTTGTGATAGAATACATATAATATTCTAAAATCAAAGATTTGAAAATGTATATATATTATTTGAACTTAATGAATATTCATAGATCAATAAAATAATGAGCATTACCTGGAGTGTCTATAACATTGACAGTACATCCATCGTTTATAATAATTTTTTGTAGATCAAAAAAATAAGTTACTGCCGAAAATCTATACTCAAAATAGAAGGCTTCCATTCCAATAATACTATTTCCAGTTGCACTCTTGCCATTACCAACCTTCCCAATAACGATAATATTAATAGCGTTACTTACATTTGTCAATTCCCAATCAATAATTGGATAAGCCTCCATTATATGGGAATAAATAAAATGCAGAAAAGACCATGGTTTAAAATTGCGCAATATGAGGCTCGCCTTTGCGCAATTCCAGTAAAAAACGCCTAGATGCTTACGCCTCAAGTTTTTTTTATGAGGCTTGCGCCTCAACTTGGTTGAGGCCCGCCTTGAGGCCCGACTCGCCTCACGCTATATATATTAAAACTTACATAAATCTTGAAGTAAATGCCCGAACATTGGAATCTATAGGAGAGGAGGAAGGGGAGAGAGCAGTTTATCATAATGATGGTTCAAATGAAGAACCCCTTAATGATGACAGTGCTGATGACTTATGAGTTCTTATGTGATATGTCATTGTTATTTATTTTTGGAAATTTGAATTATATGTTAATGAAAAGAATACTGGAATTTGGGAAAGATAGAATTTTGAGTTGAACTATATTTCATGTTGTCTTATTATTGGGATATTTTGATTTCACTTAATATCTTATGCTTTTTTATGTTTTATATTATTCAATAATTAGTATATAAAAATTTTATCATTTTATGTTTACGCAATCTTTTGATTTTGAGGCTTACGCCTCAAAACGCCTTAAGGCTTACGCCTCGCCTCACGAATGAAAAACGCCTCAATACCCGAATACGCAATTTTAAACATTGGAAAAGACTAGTAAATTGATCCAAAAAAAAAAGAGTAAGGCTACAATCTTACATACTTAATGAACGAACAAACTTTCTACTATATCATTAGGATTCACAAGTGAAAAACTAATTTATAAATTTGTATTTTCTTGTGAGTGCCTTTTTCGTAGTTCTCATATTTGTTTATTCACATCCTTTACAATACAACTATGTATTAGTTTTTGGAGTTGCTAAAAGACACTATAAGTAAGCCTATAAGTATGATGCCCACAACCTTCATTTGCACGTCAGGATAGGAAAATCAAAGGGTCAAATGAAGAAGAAGGCATGCATGCATGTCGCCCAACCCCAAGCTCGATTGAATGGAGAAGACACACATGAAATGTTGCCTTTCCCCCCTTTTTAAATAAATGTTTGGAATGAAATGGGAAGGTCAAAATACCATTTAATACCTTCAATGCTCTTAATCTGATAATTGTAATGAAAAAACTACTGTTCTTAAGAGTTCAAGCTGTTACTAATAACAGTGAAGGTGGAGAAATCAAATAGAAATGTGGCAAGCTTTTTTCTCTCTCTCTCTCTCTCTGTGTGTCTATATATATATATATATTTATGATCCCAGCCATTGGATGCAAACAACTTGATATAAAAAGATAGGGTATGGTTTAAATTTATTTAAAACGAGTTAATTATGAATTGATTAAATATGGCTTAACTTCGTTCAATTTATCTTGACTTAAATTATTCTGATAAAATTTATGTTCATGTTTTGGATCGTATTAACATATCTAAAAAAATTTATAAATATATTTGTATTTTGAGTTTTGATCATTTTACATAAATTAAATGAAAGATTTATAGTTATGTTAAATACATATGAATGATTTATATTATCAAGTTCTTGATAAATAGCCTATTCAAATGTGAATGGCGATAGAGAAATATTTGTCAAATATCTGGACTTTCATGTTATACACCCATTTCATATTAAGAATTCATAGATTAAAAAAAGGTTTTATTTATATATTTGAATTATAACGTTGATAAATTCAATGCAAGAATGTATAGTTATCTTGAGTGTACACATACATGCTCAATATATAAGAAGTTCGATGATTATATTCTAAAGATATAAGTTCTTCGAAGGATAAGATAATAACGTACACTTATCGTTATTATAATGTCCAATTCAATTTATAGTTAAAAATAAAAGGAGTCTGTAGTTATTGATTAAATACTTATGATTATATCATGGTGGGAGTGAAAATTTAATGAAGTTATCTTAAAATCGACATTAACATTATGATTGCTCCTTTTCGTATGTTGATATGCATAATATCCATCATTCTTTTTTTATGTTGTTTCATACAGAATGTAATAAGTATTGAAATGGAATGAATAATAGAGATTGAGGGTTGAGATGAATTTAA
Organism: Dendrobium catenatum; assembly: GCF_001605985.2. NCBI lineage: Eukaryota > Viridiplantae > Streptophyta > Magnoliopsida > Asparagales > Orchidaceae > Dendrobium > Dendrobium catenatum. The sequence continues at coordinate 187,362 of NW_021318705.1, forward strand.
ATTACATATATTCAAATATGAACTTGTGATCATCAATGTGCCGATTATTTGTTTTATTGATTATTTGATGAGCTTGACTGGATATATTCCTTTAAGTTTAGGTTAACATAAAAAATAAAAAAAATAAAAAAAGTTTCGGTTAACATGCGAGACGATAAATATATTTGATAAATAAAGAAAAATATATAGTAATACTCTTTGCTAAGCTTTCTAGGATAACAAAATACTTGTCTATTTACATAAGTAATGTTACATGAAATTTTATTAATTTTTTGAAAAGAAGAGCATCTTTTCTTTTATACATACACATTAAGCTTTAGATGGAGTATGAAATGGGTGCAAATTTTCATTACATGAAATCTTTCTTTCTCATGCTTTAGCCCAACACAAGGAAGTTCGACATTTCCTCCCATACAAAGCTTCATAAAGAGCCATACCTATACTTGTTTGAAAACTGTTGTTATAAGCAAACTCAGTTAGTGGTATATGTCTCCCACTTGCCACCAAAATCAAGTGCGCATAACCTGAGTAAATCTTTTAGCGTATGAATAGTTCTTTCTGATTGATCATTTGTTTGAGGGTGGAAAACTGTACTGAAAGTAAGTTTGGTACTAATTGCTTCTTGAACCTTCCTCCACAGTCTAGAGGTGAATCTCTCATCCCGATCTAATATTATCGATCTTGGTACACCATAAAGTCTAACAATTTCATTAACATACAAGCTTGCCAACTTCTCAACAGCATCTGATTGTTTGATAAGTAAAACGTGTGTTGATTTGGTCAACCTGTCTATTATCACCTATATAGTATTATGACCACTTCTGGACCTGGATAAACCAACACAAAATCCATAGATATGTCTTCCCACTTCTACTCCGATATAGGTAAGGGTTGCAATAAACCTCTTGGCTTCTGATGTTGGCAAACAGTACACTTAGCTACCACTTCTGCTACACTTTTCTTCATCCCTGGCCACCAAAAGTATTCTTTCAAATCTTGATACATCATGTTACTACCTGGGTGAATGGTATAACTTGAATAGTGAGCTTCTTGAAGAATCTTCTTTCTTAAATTTCCAACATCAGGGATACAAATTCTGCCTCTATACTGTAGTAGATTATCCTCATCAAGCTCATACTCCTCCACATGACATGCCTTCACTATATTTAAGATTTTCTCAAATTCTGCATCTTGTGACAAGGCTTCTCTTATCCTGTCCTTCAATGTTAACTGAATGATTATCTGATTTAAAGTCACAAACTCTGCATCATTGGGTTGGACTACTGAAATTTCTAGCTTCTCCAAATCCCTTATCAATTCATATTGTTGTGTAAACATCCAATTAGCATTACCAGAAGTTTTCCCGATTAAGGCATATGCAACCATATTTGCTTTACTTGGATGATATTGGATATCCAAATCGTAGTCATTAATAAGTTCCAACCATCTCCTCTGCCTCAAATTCAACTCTTTATGTGTGAAGATATATTTTAAACTTTGGTGGTTAGTAAAGACTTCACACTTTACCCCATACAAATAATGCCTCTAGATCTTTAAGGAAAAAATTATTACAACTAATTCCAAATCATGGGTTGGATAATTCCTTTCATGATTTTTCAGTTGCCTAGAAGCATAGGCAATGACTCTTCAATTGCATCAGTACACAACTCAAACCTTTATGTGAGGCATCACTATAAAGCTAAAATCCATCCATCCCCAAATGAATAGTTAGTACTGGAGCAGTCATCAAACACTATTCTAGTCTTTAAAAAGCCTCTTCACACTGAACTATTCATTCAAACTTCACTGCCTTTTGTGTCAATCTAGATAATGACATAGCAATTTGTGAAAACCCCTCAACAAATCTTCTGTAGTAACCAGCTAAATCCAAAAAGCTCCTGATCTCCGTCACTGTCATTGATCATGGCCAATCTACTATAGCTTGTATCTTGTGTTGATCCATATAAATCTCTCCTTTACTGATCACATGCCCTAGAAAATTCACTCTTTAACCAGAATTCACATTTAGAGAACTTTAGCGTACAATTCATTCACTCTTAAAGCTTGCAACACAGCTCTTAAGTGATTCGCATGAAGTGCTTCCTCGGGGGAGTATACCAAAATATCATTAATGAACACTATTACAAATAGATCTACAAATGGCTTAAAAATTCTATTCATGAGATCCATAAACACAGTAGGGGCATTTGTAAGTTCGAATGACATCACCACAAATTCATAATGCCTATATCTGGTATTGAATACTGTCTTTGCTATGTCTTCTTCTCTAATCTTGAGCTGATAGTATCCTGATCTCAAATCAATCTTGAAAAATACAGAGGCACCTTCCAACTATTCAATCAAATCATTAAATCTAGGGAGAGGATACTTATTCTTCATCGTTAGTTTATTCAGCTCTCTACAATTTATACAAAGCCTTAACCTTCCATCATTGTTTTTCACAAAAAGAACAGGAGCACCCTAAGGTGAGGTACTAGGCCTGATGAATCCCTTATCGAGCAATTCTTACAGTTGATCTATCAGTTCCCTTAACTCTTTTATGGTCATTCTATAAGGAGCTCTTGCAACAAGCTCAGCTCCACTAACCAGCTCAATAGAAAAATCAATTTCCCTATTCGGAGGTAAGCTAGATAAATCATTTGCAAACACTTCTGGATACTCTTGCACAATTTGTATATCCTCTAATCATTTTTCTTCTCTCTTCTCCTCCTTAACATAGGCCAAAAAGCATTTATATCATTTCCTTAATAATTTATATGCCACCAAAGATGATACTAGCATGGATGTTATACTTCTTTCCCTTGAAATTTAAATTCTTTCTCATGGCATATAGAATTTAAGATCCTTTTTGTTGCAATCCATCATCACAAAATGGCAAGACAACCAATCCATATCTAAAATTGTATCAAATTCAGATAATGATAATAATCTAAGATCTACTCCCAAGTTTTTATAACCTACAATCAATTCCACATGACACTTCTTGTTGGTCTCAAATTAATTTCCATTTGGCATTAAAACTGATAAGGGTTTGAGCATAACTAAAGGGGACAATTCAACAGATTTAACACTCTTCTGAAATGAAAGAGTGCGATGCTCCCATATCAAACAATACCTTAACATGCTTGTTACACATAAGGATTGTTTCCAATATCATGCAACATAACATAATGCTTATTTACTCATATTTCATAAAAGAATTTATTGACATTTAAATAAATTCCATACCTGTAATAACATCAAAAGAGTCCATGGCTTCTTGTTGGAATATACCATAAACCCTTGGCATAACAGATTGAACAGCTTGGCCCAGAGATGGAGTTGATGCAGTAGACTCCACCATCCTTGGCCTACCAACCGTTCTCTGAGGAGCACTACCTGTCCTGGCCTCTAGGGCAGACTTTTGTCCCAAAATAGGGCAAGATTTTGCAATGTGTCCTGGTTGATGGCACCAGTAACAGTTATTGGTTTCAGAGAGGCACTCACCATTGTGTGCCCTCTCACATTTATTACATATAACAGGAGTGCTGCTCTCTGAAATGTTGGGTCTAGGCTTCTTCAAAGTGGGTCTTCCAGACTGAGCTGATTGAGTAGACTTTATCCTATCTTCATTCTTCCTTTTCTGAAAGTCTCTTCTCCTCGAAGTATTTTGCAAGTCTATTTCAATCCTTCGAGCCATCTCAACCAAGATAGAATAATCTTCAATGCCAAAAGGAATCAATGACTGTCTAATGATATCCTTTAAGCCAGATAAAAAGCGATGACAATTTTCTTCAACATTGATGATTAAATGAGAGGCATATCTAGAAAACACTGTGAACTCAGCCTTATACTGCATAATCGATCTATCACCTTGTACCAGTCCAATGAACTTGTCCTGCATCAGTCTTCTAACTGACATCGCTACAAACCAATCTCTAAATACTATCACAAACTCTTTCCAAGAAACTTGCCTGCTTGGTCGTCCTCTAAAGATCTCTTGTAATTGGCTTCTCCACCACCTCTATAAAACCCAAAAATATCGATCATCAGCGTCGCACGTATTTCGATGCGTCACGACGAATTTAGGCATAATTTCAAAGTCGTTGAAATTTGATGTAATAAATTTTACAAAATATTACACAAAAATCTTAGCAAATCAGTATAAAGAAACCATATTGGATTTCGTGTAATTTGAAAGTTAAAATTCATATAAGTTTCAATATTACAAAAATACCCTTAAAAACATTTAAGCGGAAATAATATAATTGAGGGCATTTAGTGTAAGACTCAAAATATTTAGGTAAAATGTTAAAATTTCTCTTCAACAAAATATGCTCAAAATATTAATGGTATGAAAATTGTGTGAAAACTTTATAATAGTTTTGAGCTTCTATTCTTTTATCTAAAATTTAATTTTAAATCACTATTAATCTAATTACTATGAAAATCATTTAATATTAACAGTAATGAGAATGAGTTATAAGTATCGTGTAATGTGAATAACAATAGTCCTAATTATTATTAAATTACTGTTAAAGAAAAATGTTAATCCTAAAGCAATCATAATAGATTAATTAATGGTAATTCGTAATCCACTACAGCACTAAAGATATTCCCTATTCAGCCACTAAATTGAATTTACATTGGTTGATGAAAATCTGATGGCAGAGAAAGCATTAAGCCTTATAATATTTCATATTACTGAACCGTAGCTTATAAAGATTGAATGGATGTGTAGAGCAGTTAACTTGTGGGTAGGGGTGTCAATTCGGGTTAGCGGGTCGGGTTCGAGTCGAACCCGGAACTGTTCGGGTCAACCCGAACCCGACCCGTTTTTAAAAACGGGTCAGGTTTCTGGACCCGAACCCGACCCGATTCGGGTCTGGGTCAACCCGACCCGACACAAATGACCCGAAGTTGACCTAAAATTGCTATTTTTCGGGTCAAAATCGGGTCAATATTCGATTTTCGGGTTAAAATCGGGTAAAAAACGGGTCAATCTCGGGTTCTCGGGTCAAATATGAGTTTTCGTGTCACTTTCGGGTTAATTTCGGGTTGCTGGGTCAACCCGAACCCGACCCGTTTCGGGTTCGGGTTGACCCGAACCCGGATTTTTTAGAGCCGGGTTCGGGTCATGTCAAAAATTGACATCCCTACTTGTGGGCCACGTTTTCATTATAATTGCTTTGATCCACGATTGCCAGAAGAGAGAAGCGGATAAGGGAATTGAACGTTTCGGTAGTTCAGAAAAGTCCTGTAGCAGAAGCGGAAGAACTCTATTTTCGCAGATTTACTGTAGCAATTTCGCTACAGTATCGTTGTACTGTAGCAGGAGGCGGAGAAAGGAATTTCGGGATTCAGCAATCCACAAAATTCTGTAGCCATTCCGGGTGCAGTGCAAGGGGCTGAAGTGTGAAGCCCTATTCTGAGAGGAGATATGCGGCAATTCCAATACAAAGAATAATTCGGATAAGTGAAGTGTGAACAAATTCTAAATGTGTATTAAGGAAATTTTAAGTATATTATTCAGATTTACAAATTTTTAGCACAGTGATTACGAATAGAATTTTTGGAAGAATCTCTAAGGGAAATAGAAGAGGAATAAAGAGAATTGAAGAAGAATTTTTGGTGTATCATACAGAGAGGCGAATATGAGATAGTTTATCAAAGGAGAAAAGTGCGAGGTGAAAGAGTGGAGGAGGAAATTCACTAGGAAGGTAAGTAAAGCAAAGATTAATGTTTAAATAAAATTATATGTTATTTTTCATTTGTTTTGATTTAAAATGTTTTCTTCGCACCTTTAAATATGACATAATGTTTATATCTTTGTTAGGATATAATTTCCAGTCAATGTTTTGTAAGGTCATTAGAAAGTTTTTTAAGGTGATCTTTCTTGAAAAACTTATGTATATTAGTCTTACGCAAGAAATGTCATGAATGATAAGGAAGACTGATATGATATGAAATATGAAAGAATGTTAAATACTAAATTAATGTAAAGTTTGGCTATGAATAATGTATGCCTTATCATTATAGTTGAGATAAAAGGGTTCCCATATCAGAACTACATGGTAAGAAAGACAAAAGGGACCCCAGGGGGAAAAGGGACCCAAGAGAATTATGTAACCTGCATAGCAGGTGGAGCAAAAGGGACCCCAAAAGAAGCAAAAGAAACCTCTATGTAATTCAATGGCGATAATGCCAGGTTTACCTGAGCTCCATTGAATAATGTTATGAAATATAACCAAATATTTCATATAAAATTTCTATTCAACAAGGATTCAAAAGGTAGTAAAGCATAATATTGATTATGACTTGTAATGTTTCAATAATAATTTCAATGTTGTAATTATTCATGCTATACTATTTTAATTGCTAATTAATTATGTATTACTTGCTGAGCCTCACAGCTCACCAGAAATTCCTTTTGGCTGTTGTTACAGGAAAGGGAAAAGAGAAGATTGATGCAAGCTAATTTATACAAGTGTTTCTTCTTTTCATGTTAAAGTTACCTTTGTTAGTGAGTTTACTTTCCAAGATATGAAAGCAAATTAGACATGTATTATTTTGGATTTTAGTAGTGGCTCTGTAAGTACCTTATGTTGAACTCTAAATTATTAGTTGCTTCAGTTTGACGAGATGAATGAGAATTGTTGGATGTTTTATGAAGATGTATCAAATGTTCACATAAAAAAAAAAACTATGTGCAAATAAGAAAATTGTTATATTTATGTTAGTAATACTTCTCGTACTGTGTAGGGGTACTGTGGGGTGTTACAAAAGTGGTATCAGAGCAAATGTTTAAGGTTATGATGACTTAATTACGAAAGCATAAAAATAATGAATTATTTAAGAGAATAAGATTATATTTGATGGAATTATTACAGAGCCTAGGAGAGTGTAGTAACGCTGAGTTTATAATGAGTCTAATTTCATTTGATTTATAGGTAGCCATGTTTAATTTCAATTTGACTAATATGTCAGTATATAAAAGTAATGTCTAAATGGGATTTCATGATTATATAAATGCATAACTCTTAATGTAATGTGTTACAGATTTAATGGTTGAAAGAATACCTGAAAGAGAGGAAGGTTAGTCATCCTAACCTATTAGGATCTATGAAGATCCTGAAAAAGTAGCACCAGTAGGAGGTAGTGCACCTAGTGTAAATCTTGCACCTGTAGGAATGGAGGCTATGAACGCAATGTCAAGAAATATGATGCAACTGCAGATGATGAATATGATGATGCATATGATGAAAAAAATGCAGTCTATGGTGGGATCTGCAACACATGGTGTTCCATCAGTTACTCCTACCACTCCTGGTAGTAGTACAAATGTGGAGGCAGGTGATCCTGTTAGTGCAGAAGTGGATAAGCATTCAAAGCTTTTCTAAGGCCTAAAACCTCTTTTGTATAAAGGAGTTGATGCCAGAAGTGCTAAGGATTGGATCATCAGAATAGAGAAAGTTTTAAATGAAATGAGATGTCCTGAGAATAGAAGAGTATCTCTAGCAATTTTTATGCTAGAGGGTGAAGCAGAAAGATGGTGGAGAGGACAACTGGAGAAATTCAGAGGTAGATCAGAGGAACAAATCATGTGGGAAGAATTTGAGCAGATCTTCAGAGAATGGTATGTTTCGCCATCAGCAAGGCAAGTAATGCATGAAAGTTTTGTAAACCTGAAGCAAGGAACTAAGACTGTCATTCAATATGAAGCACAATTTTCAGTTCTTTCAAGATATGCACCACAACTCATCAGTACTCCAGAAGAAAAATGCTACAGATTTTTGAAGGGTTTGAGGGATTCTTTGAAACAGCCTTTAATTCCTATTCAAATAAAGGAATTTTCTGAACTGGTGGAGAGTGCTAGATTATTGGAGAATGACATAGAGGTGGTTAAGCAGAAATGGGAGAATAATGATAGAAAGAGACAAGGTGATCACAAGGTAGAATCCAGAAAATGACAGAAATTCCAACAAAGTCAATATCAAGAGCCACTGAGATTACCTGCAATACCTGTTTATACAACCTGTGAAAAATCTCACCCAGTAAGATGCCTAATGAATTCAGGAAAGTGTTATTTGTGTGGAGAATTAGGTTATATTAAGAGGAATTGTCCAAAGAATGTTCAAAGAGGTACAGAGATTATAGGCAGTCACAGGATGGATCAGTTCAGAGGTGTCAGGCCACAGATGCATCAACCTGCCTTGAAGATAAAAGGAGAAACATCAAGTGATGCCGGCAGATCTGTACCAGCTAGAGTTTTTACTTTATCTGCCCAAGATGCCAAAGACTCTTCTGACGTGGTGACAGGTACTTTAAATATCTCAGATCTATCGGCTAGAGTACTTTTTGATTATGGTGTGTCGCATTCATTTATATCTGAGATATTTGAGATATTTTGTGGAAAAATAAATGTGGAACCTGTCTCTTTTACTCCTGGTTTGCATGTCAAATTACCTGCGGGTAATTATTTGAATGCCAGTACAATGTGTTCAATAGATTTTTCGATAGCTGGTAGAAAATTTCAAGTAGATCTGATAGTGTTTCCATTGGTAGAATTTGATATAATTATGGGAATGGATTGGTTAATCAAGTACTTTGCAACTATTGAATGTTGGAAGAAGAAGGTTAGATTTGATTTGCCAGGAGAAGAAGTACTTTATTTTCAGTGTGAAAGAGAAGTCATTTCATCATTGATTTCTTGTAATCAGGTGCATAAAAGTATAAAAGTTGGTGAATTAGTTTTCCTTGCAAAGATAGAAGCAATGAACGAGAAAGTTGATAATATATCTTTCATTCCTATTGTGAATGAATTCATAGATGTGTTTTCTGAGGAATGGAATAAGCTACCTCCGGAAAGAGAAGTAGAATTTTCAATTAACTTACAACCTGGGACAAGTCCTATTGTCAAGGCACCTTATAGAATGACAACCAAGGAATTGCAAGAACTGAAAGATCAGTTGGCTGAATTAATTGAGAAGGGTTTTATCAGACCTAGTTTGTCCCCTTGAAGTGCACCAGTATTATTTATCAAGAAGAAGGATGATTCTTTGAGACTCTGTATTAATTACAGGGAATTAAATAAAGTGACAGTTAAAAATAACTATCCTTTTCCCAGGATTGATGATCTCTTTGATCAGTTAGCAGGTGCTTCTGTTTTCTTCAGAATTGATTTGAGATCAGGTTATCATTAGGTTCGGGTGAAAGAATGTGATGTGGAGAAGACTGCTTTTGGAATCAGATAGGGCACTATGAAATTTTAGTTATGCCATTTGGGTTAACCAATGCCCATGCAGTATTTATGGATATGATGAACAGAATTTTCAGACCTTATCTGGATCAATTTGTTATTGTATTTATTGATAACATATTGATCTATTCTAAGAATGATAAGGATCATGCATATCATTTGAAGATTGTTCTAAATTTATTGAAGCAACATAAACTATTTGCTAAGTACTCCAAGTGTGAATTTTGGTTGAAGAAAATTTCATTTTTGAGACACATTGTCAGTAGAGATGGAATTTTAGTGGATCCAGAAAAGATTAAAGCAGTAGTGGATTGGTCAAGACCAACGAATGTAGCAAAAGTCAGAAGTTTCTTAGAATTGGCAGGTTACTATAGAAGATTCGTTAAGGGCTTTTCTCAGATTGCTTTGCCTTTATCCGAGTTAACCCGGAAGAATATTAAGTTTGAGTGGGCAGATAATTGTGAACAAAGTTTTCATGAATTGAAACTATGTTTGACAACAGCACCTGTGCTGACAATTCCTTCTGGAACGGAGGGATTTCAGTTATACAGTGATGCTTCTTTGAGAGGGTTGGGTTGTGTGTTGATGCAGAACAGAAAAGTGATTGCCTATGCTTCCAGACAGCTTAAGCCATATGAAAAGAACTATCCCACTCATGACTTAGAATTAGCTGCAGTAGTATTTGCTTTGAAAATTTGAAGACATTATTTGTAGGAGTTAAATGTGAAATTTTTACAGATCACAAAAGCTTGAAATATATTTTCACTCAGAAGGAATTAAATCTGAGAAAGAGAAGATGGTTGGAACTAATAAAAGATTATGATTTGGACATCCAGTACTGTCCAGGCAAGGCTAATGCTATAGCTGACGCATTGAGCAGAAAGACTCAAACACAGTTAAATATGTTAACTGGTGAAGAAAGACTGATTAGGGAAATGGAGGCCTTACAATTAGAAATTAGAATGCTAAGAGATCATGATACATCTAGCATTAATCAAATGACAGTTCAATTGTCATTGGAGGAAAGAATTGTGGAAGCTCAAAAGAAAAGCAATGACTATCAGAAGTTTATGGATCAAATGCAAGAAGGATTAAAGAATGAACTCAGTATTGATAATCAAGGAAGAATCAGGTACAATTTGCGGTTGTAGATACCAAAGGAGTTATATTTGATTCAAGACATATTGTTTGAAGCACATAATACCAGTTACTCCATTCACCCTGGAAGCAAAAAGATGTATAAGGATTTGAAGACTTCATTTTGGTGGCCAGGAATGAAAAGAGATGTGGCAGCTTTTGTAGCTAAATGTGGAAAGTGTCAAGTTGTTAAAGCTGAACATCAGAAACCCAGTGGAATGTTGCAATCTTTACCAATTCCAGAATGAAAGTGGAAAGAGATAGCCATGAATTTTGTTATAGGCTTTCCTAGGTCAAGACAAGGGCATGATAGTATATGGGTGGTAGTTGCCAGACTCACCAAGTCAACTCATTTTCTACCTATTCGTTAGACTAATTCAATAGAGAAATTGGCAAGATTATTTGTGAAGGAAATCATTAGATTGCATGGAATCCCTAAAGCTATTGTTTATGATAGAGATGGAAGGTTTATATTCAAATTATAGAAAAATACACACACAAGTTTGGGTACCAGATTGAAGTTTAGTACTGCTTTTCATCCACAAACAGATGGTCAATCAGAAAGAATTATTCAAGTGTTGGAAGATTTGTTAAGATTATGTATATTAGATTTTGGAGGTAGTTGAAAAGATCATGTTCAATTGATTGAATTCACTTATAATAATAGCTACCAATCCAGTATTAAAATGGCACCATATGAAACTTTATATGACAGAAGATGCATAACTCCATTGAGTTGGTTTGAAGTTAGCGAAAGATAATTGTTGGGTTCACAATTAGTGGATCAAGCTACATAAAAGGTAAGATTAATTAGAGACAGACTATGTTGCACCGATACGGATACGGCGACACAGATACGACATGATACGGACACGGGACACGTTAATGTGGGCTCCGAAAATTCGGCCTCGGCTTCCGCTCGCTTTTCTTATTCGGCGAGGGAGTTTTAACGAGCTAAGTTCCAAGGTAAATTTTGGAAGGCAGATGGGTTTGTAGATAAAACACTACCCAGAGATTTCGCCCTCATTTTGTGAGGACTTTATGATCTGAGTTCTGGTTTCCTATAGGCGCAAGCCCCTATAGTTAATTACCCCTCTCGATCACGAGAGAGAACTTTCGATTAAGGCTAGTCGCCAATCAGATATGTATAGAAATATGTGCATCTGGCATATAGTAGCAGCATATGGTTTAGGATACCCTTCTTGGATTCAAGTTTATTAAGTCATTTAGATTTTGTTCAAAAGTCCAAGTACAAGTCCTTCGTAGTTCAATCGTGTCCATGTTCCGAATTGCTCCAAGTCCTTGGATTTTCAATCCAAATTTCGGCAGCCTCCCGGCGTCTCCCCCGTTAAGGGAAAAAAAAAACCAAGAGGCCGTCTACCTGCCACGCCACCAAAGGCGTGCACGGTTGGTGTTTGTGAGACACCGCGGCAGTTGTATTTATTTTTCTCCCACCACGGCCAACAAAGGCGTGCATGGGGTTTTTTTAAAAAGTATTTTATGAAAAGATAGCAATTTTTGGAAGAATCTCTAAGGGAAATAGAAGAGGAATAAAGAGAATTGAAGAAGAATTTTTGGTGTATCATGCAGAGAGGCGAATCTGAGATAGTTTATCAAAGGAGAAAAGTGCGAGGTGAAAAAGTGGAGGAGGAAATTCATCGGGAAGGTAACTAAAGCAAAGATTAATGTTTAAATAAACATATATGTTATTTTTCATTTGTTTTGATTTAGAATGTTTTCTTCGCACCTTTAAATATGACATGATGTTTATATCTTTGTTACGATATAATTTCCAGTCAATGTTATGTAAGGTTATTGGAAAGTTTTCTAAGGTGATTTTTCTTGAAAAACTTATGTATATTAATCTTACACAAGATATGTCATGAATGATAAGGAAGACTAATATGATATGAATTATGAAAGAATGTTGAATACTAAATTAATGTAAAGTTTGACTATGAATAATGTATGCCTTATCATTATAGTTGTGACAAAAGAGTTCCCATATCAGAACTACATGATAAGTGGGGCAAAATGGACCCCAGAGAATTATGAAACCTACACAGCAGGTGGGGCAAAAGGGACCTCAAAAGAGGCAAAAGGGACCTTTATGTAATTCAATGGTGATAATGCGATGTTTACCTGGGCCCCATTGAATAATGTTATTAAAATATAGCCAAATCTTTCAAAATTATGAAAAGTAGCAAAGCATAATATTGATTATGACTTGTAATGTTTCAATAATAATTTCAATGTTGTAATTATTCATGTTATACTATTTTAATTGCTAATTAATTCTGTATTACTTGCTGAGCCTCACAGCTCACCAAAATTTTTTTCTAGCTGTTGTTACAGGAAAGTAAAAAGAGAAGATTGATGCAAGCTAATTTATACAAGTGTTTCTTCTTTTCATGTTAAAGTTACCTTTGTTAGTGAGTTTACATTTCAAGATGAGAAAGCAAATTAGACATGTATTACTTTGTATTTTAGTAGTGGCTATGTAAGTACCTTATGTTGAACTCTAAATTATTAGTTGCTTCAGTTTGACGAGATGAATGAGAATGGTTGGATGTTTTATGAAGATGTATCAAATGTTCACATAAAAAAAATTTATATGCAAATAAGAAAATTGTTATATTTATGTTAGTAATACTTCCCGTACTGTGTAGGGGTACAGTGGGGTATTACATTTAATTAGTGTGAACCATCCACTCTTAAGGGGATCAAAATGAATTTGGTACCCATTCGTTCTTGCGGCCAAACGAAAGGAAGAGGGAGGCATAGAGAGGGGCAAAGGGTTCAAGGCTCTGGTGGCTCCAGCGATGGTTCGTTAAAGAGATCGAATGGAAAATGTAGAAAATAGTAAGGTGAGTTCTTAGAAGCAAAATTTTCATGATTTTTCCATAAAGTTTCCTAAAAAAATAAAAATTAGGGTTTGATGAAAACCTCAAATCTTTTAAGAAAATGACAGGGAAGGTTTAGTGGATGACTCTAAGCATAAAAATGAGTTGTTTCCTTAAAAATTTTAGATTTCAAAAATTAGGGTTTTCTCCGATTTTCGTTTCCGCTCAAAATGATTTTGTAAAATGCTTCCTAATGATATTAGAAAGCTTCTATAGGAAGTTAATTTAATTTTATGATGAAATTTCAAGTTCCAAAAATTAGGGCTTTGCATAATCATGAAAATTTTTAAGTATCATGGTTCTAAATAGACTTAGGAAGATTTTTAGAGGTAAGAATTAGAGCTTTTGAATAAAAGGCTATTTTTCTAATTTTTAATTTAGGTTAATCCGAAAATTTATTTTATTTGAATTAGTATTTAAGTGTATGAGATGTTCTTTAAGCATGTGTTATATAATGGACATTAAGGTTTCCAAAAAATTAAGATTATGATGAAATCTCAAATTTAGAGAAATTAGGAATAAGATTTATTATGAATTGGGAAAGGGTTCAATTGGGAAAAGAGTCCCTTTATCATTGGTTCAAAAGAGCCTCTTTACCATTGATACTCCGCATCAAATATGCACATGCAAACATTTTTAATTTATTCATAAAAGAGATTTTAATATGTCATTTATGCGTATGATCTAATGTTCCCATATAATGTTACATGATTGCATAATTTCATGAAAAAAGAGGGATGATCACATATATACTACATGTAAAATGAGACATGCATTGCATATTTAAAAAAGACAAGCTTTACACTTTCTACCATCATTTCATGAGAGATTTGCATTTGTATCATGTGTTCAAAAGCATTCATATAAGAACATGCTAAAATATATATGAAAGTACAAGTTGCATTTAAAAGATAACTTTCTATATGATTACATTTAGAGAATTTTCCAAATTTAAAAGAACTTCATTTTACCTACCTCACCGCGGTGTGATTTACCGAAAGTACTAACGAATTCTTCTCCTTATACGATCAATATCAAAAAGAAACACAACTTAATATGTAAATGTCACTTATTCCCATATAAACTTCTCAAAACCCTAAACTATGAGAATAAAGAACGCAAGCATACACTATTCTTAAGCTTTCTAATTGAATCCCTTTCCCAATTCATAATTAATCTTATTCCTAATTTCTTTAAAATTGGGATTTCATCATAATCTTAAACTTTTTTAAGAACCTTCTTCATGTCCATTATATAACACATGCTTAAAGAACCTCCCATACATTTAAATATTAATTAAAATACAATAAATTTTCGAATTAACCTAAATTAAAAATTAGAAAAATAACCTTTTGTGCAAAATCCCTAATTCTTGCATCTAAAAACCTTCCTAAGTTTATTTGGAACCGTGATACTAAAAAATTTTCATGATTATGCAAAGCCCTAATTTTTGAAACTTGAAATTTCATCATAAAATAAATTAACTTCCTATAAAAGCTTTCTAATGCAATTAGGAAGCATTTTACAAAGTCATTTTGAGAGGAAATGAAAATCGAAGAAAATCTTAATTTTTGAAATCTAAAATTTTTAAGGAGACATCTCATTTTTATGCTTAGAGTCATCCTCTAACCTTCCCAATCATTTTCTTAAAGAGATTTGAATTTTTCATCAAATTCTAATTTTTCTTTCTTGATGAAACTCTAAGGAAAAGCTATGAGAAATTGCTTCTAAGAACTCATCTACCTCTTTCCTACATTTTCACTTCAATCTCCTTCACGAACCGCCGCTGAAATGTCATCGCCGGAGCCGCCGGAGCCTTGAATGGGGGCCGAATTCATTTCGATCCCCTTAATAGTGGATGGCTCACATTAATTGCATAAAGTCCTAAATGTCCTCAATTATATTATCTCCGCTTAAATGTCTTTAAAAGTATTTTTGTCATATTAAAATTTCTATGAATTTTAACTTCCAAATTACCCGAAATCTAAAATGGTTTCTTTATACCTATTTGCTCATAATTTTGCATACTATTTTATAAAATTTATTACGCCGAATCCTGATGACTTTAAATTTTGCCTAAGGTCGTCGCGGCGTATCGAAATGCGTGCAACGCTAATGATTGATATTTTTAAGGTTTTACAAAAGGCATAATGGAGAAGATGCTATTCTTGAAAAGCAATCTAATGAGGCGACGTGGTAACATGTTGATCAACTATCTGCTGGAAAAAGCAGCTAAATGAAGTAAACATAGAAGAAGAGAATGAGAGGCAGCCAAAAAAACTGCAATTGGGGACAAAGGCCCTGAAGGAAGCTGTTCATAAAACCTTTATAGCTCATCAAAATGTTGATGAGAACATGTAGCTTATAAAGGATTGGGGCTGCAAATGAGCCGAGCCGAGTATGTGAGTGTTCATGTTTGTGTTCATTTAATATCAGGTTGTTCAAGTTTGGTTCATGTTTGTTCGAGTTTTATTGTTTGTGTTCATGTTTGGTTCATTTAAATTAATGAGTGTTCATGTTCGGTTCATGTTTAGTTCATGTTCGTTCGTTTACTGCTTATCGAGCTTTAAATAAACAAACATAAACGAGCTCTACTTTAATTAGATGTTCATTAACTTAACAAACGAGCTTTATCGAGCTTCCTAACAAACGATTACATCGAGCATGTTCGTGAACATATTTAACAATTTTTTTTAACTATCAAACAAATACGTTCATGAACATATCTATGAACAAACACATTTATAATAAAAATACTTCCGCCTTCGTTAGCTGCGCGTTCCGAAAGAAAAATTAGTGCTCAGGTCTCGGGAAGATAAGGTAATGAGGCAACGAGCCAACAATAACAAAATAAGCTCGCCTCTTTTTTTGACATTGCTAATTGCTATCATTCACTTAAATTTAATAAAAATACTTAATTAATATATAATATAATACTATTCACATTAAATTTTATTATTTAACAATAATTATATCATTATATTATAAT
This sequence comes from Dendrobium catenatum, assembly GCF_001605985.2. Classification (NCBI taxonomy): domain Eukaryota; kingdom Viridiplantae; phylum Streptophyta; class Magnoliopsida; order Asparagales; family Orchidaceae; genus Dendrobium; species Dendrobium catenatum. The sequence goes on from NW_021318705.1 coordinate 203,650, forward strand.
AAATATAAAATATTTATATTTATTAATTTTATAATTAAATATTACTAATTTTTATCGAGCTTATTCACGAGTTCAAAATCTAACACGAATCGTGCTTTTATCGAGCTTGTTCATGAACTTCAAATGATGTTGTTCGCGAACATAAATGAATAGAACACATTAGTGTTCAAGCTTGTTTATTTAAGGATCGAGTTTTTAAAATGTTGTTTAAGTTTGTTTGTTTAGTTAGTTAAACGATCACAAACGAGCTTTAATCGAATCGAGCATCGAGTAGCTCGTCGAACGCATGGTTCGCTGCAGCCCTATAAAGGATGAACAACTTAAACTGATGAATATAACTACGTGATGTAGAGTTTTATCATCCATTATTTTCTTTGACATTGATACTTTGGTTAGCAGTATTGTATCAAAAGATGATGAGCTTTTTGAAAGTGTTGGTTCAATCACCTATCATGTAAAGCATTATTTTGAGAAAAATCCCTCCATTATTGAGAAGATATTAAAAGGTGCTGCTAAAAGTATATAGTTGTGTGGGACTTAGCCCCTTATTATTCCTGAGATATTGTGGATATTCGTACTATCCAAACAAGACATGGAGTTCACCGACGACTCTTGATTAGATGGAATGGACATACTCCTGACTGACAGCTGAAGATGAGGAGTTGCAGCTTCGTTATCCAGATATCTAACAGCGGATGACTGAAGCTCTCATTAGGAGATGAGATTCTTTCACTATGGGAGAATTGATGGAATCATGTTACATTATTTTATATCTTTTATTTTATTTCTTTTTTCTTTATGTTTTTGGATGCTAAGTTTATTTTGTATAGTCTTATGATGGAAAACAACCCATGATCATGCTCGGGTTTGGTGCTCCTAGGACATTCCACTCCTTTGGTTTCCACTTATATTGATCTAGCTTCTTAGTTGGATATTTATTTTGACCTGTTTTGCATATTGGTCTTGACCCAACTCTTTCCCTATGTTGGATGTTTTCCCCATGTTGTCCCATTTACCCTACAACTAGTTTTCCCTATGCTTGTTGTTTTCCCCCACACAGTCTCGTTTTTTGTGCCACTGGCTTTCCCATTACCAGTTCTTTTTCCCCATGTTGATGTCCTATTTTTCCCTGCTGCTGACGCTTAGGGTTCAACCTTGTTATTTTCCTATACTGAGTGAATTAAATACTCATTAAATTGGTTAACTTGAGCGACTTCTATTGGCTATTTAGGCAGCATAATTAAGTGAGCAATTTATGATCATTTCCCCCCTTGTCCTATATACATAGGCTGTTTTATTATTGCTGGTGTAATCGAACTAAAATCTACGGGTCATCTAGCTTGCGAGCTATCTTCTACTACCTTACTTTTTATATTTCATCTCGATCTTCTATTTAATCTTATCTTCATAGTTTCCATTCCACCTGTATCTTTCTTTTCCAAATATTGTGAGTGTAAAGAGTTGTTGTTTCCCGTTTATTGGTATTTTCCATAAGATAGCCGGCTTGAGCTGGATCATAATTTCTATGGCGAACCACTGATTTGATTTTTCCTTTGAGCACCACCTTTTTATTTTCGTGATTTGCATTTGAGGTGACTTTACAAGGCTATTCTGAGAGTATTTTAATTTAGTTGTTTAGTTATTTTGTGTGCCTTCTTATCAATTTTCTCAGTGTTGTTTCCTTCTAAATTTTCAATATTTGTGTATGTTTATGCAATATTGAATGGGAGTGTTGTCAATTACTTTTTTAGCATTCTCCTACTTGCATTCATACATGCATCTTTCTTCTCAAAACTTTGATAAGTTGTAAGTTATCATTATGTCGTGTTTTATTTTAAGTTTTAAGGTATTGTTGTGTCCTGCCTTATTGAAAGTTAAAAGTATTGTTGTGTCCTACCTTATTGAAAGTTAAAAGTATTGTTGTGTCATGTTTTATTGTAAGTTGTCATGACTTGTTATGTCTTGTTTAATAAGAGTTTGAAGTGGTTGTATTCTAAGGTTTTGTTTGTTTATGTTTTATGGAAAGGAAGCCTTTTGTTGAACTTAGTTATTTTTAGATTTCATCAATATGGTATCAGAGATATAGGTTGTCGGACAAGTCTTCCTTTCTCTTAAAAAAATATGCATAGTCAAAATAATCAACAAGCGGCTTGACAATATATATTTATGCAACAAATGGTTAACCTACAACAACAAATGGAAGAAAAGACTAATACCCTGGCTCCACTAAATCCAAAAGGATTTCTATTTTAAAATAAAATGTGGGATCCAATAATAAGACATCTATATTCCAACGAGCAAATTCTAGTTTTATGCAAAACTCAAATTGGAGAACACCTATTGAGGAAGTTAGTTCTTCAATTAATCATGATTTAGTTGATAATGTTGGTAGTAAGTTGCCATGTTTTACTCTAGGAAGCAACATCCTCAAAAAAAAAAAAAATGCAGCCAGGCTATGCTCTTCAAGGTGCTCAGTTTATCATTTATCCAGTCAATGATATTGTGGATAAATTTGAGACTCAAACATCATACAAATTTGAAGACTTGGATAAGTTGGTATGATGTGAGAAATGATGTATTAAAAGAAAGAGTGAGGTGCAAATATAGACTGACAAAGAGATGCATGATTGTGAAAGGCATAATGGAGAAGCTGTTATTGTTGGAAAGCGATTTGATTAGGCGATGTTGTAATATGTTGATCAATCGATCTGCTGCAAAAAACCGCTGAATGAAGTAAACATAGAAGAAGAGAATGTAAGGCAGCCAGAAGAACTGCAATTGGGAACAACGGCTACGGAGGAAGGTGTTGATAAAACCTTTAGAGCTCATAAAATATTGAGGGGAACATGCAGCTTATAAATGATGAACATCTTCAATTGATGAATCTAACTGCGTTAAGTAAAGTTTTATCATCCATTAATTTCCATGACAATAATACTTTGATTAGCAGTATTCTATAAAAAGATGTTGAGCTTTTTGAAATAGCTAGTTCAATCACATATCATGTAAAGCCTTATTTTGAGAAAAATCCTTCAATTATTGAGAATTTATTAAAAGGTGTTGCTAAAAGCATATATGTGTTGGACTTTGCCCCTACTATTCCTGATGATGTTGTGGATATCCATACTACTCAAACAAGATATAGAGTGCACCAAAAACTCTTGGTTAGATGGAATGGACATCCCCCTGACTAACAGTTAAAGATGAGTTGCTGTTTCGTCATCCTAATATTAACCAGCAGATGACTAAAACATTCTGATCAGGATATGATATTCTTTCACTATGGAACAATATATGAAATCATGTTTTATCATTTTGTCTTTTATTTTATTTCTTTTTTCCTTATGTTTTTGGATATTCAATAACTTTATTTAGTATGGCCCTATGATGAAAAACAACCTATAAACATGCTTGGATTCGGTGCTCTTACGAAGTTTTACTCTGGATTCCTCTTATGTTGATCAAACTTTTTTGATGGTTAGTTGGATATTTATTTTGACATATTTTGCTTATTGGGCTTGGCCCAACTCTTTTCCTATGTTGGTTGTTTTTCCCCATGATGTTGTCCCATTTTCCCTACTACTGGTTTTCCCTATGTTGATTGTTTTTCCCCATGTTGCAGTCTTATTTTCCCAGCAGTTGGATTTCCCTATGCTGGTTGTTTTTCCCCATATTGCTACCTAGTTTGGCAGTTAGGTTTCCACTTTGTTGTCTTCTTATACTAAATGCATTAACACTTCACCTTGTTTTTCGAGCTATCCTTTTCTACTTTACTTTTTCTATTTTGCCTCGGTCTTTTATCTAATCTTATCTCCATAGTTTCCCTTCCACCTATATCTTTCTTCTCCAAATATTGTGAGTGTAAGTTGTTGTACCCCGTTTGTTGGTATTTGTCAGAACAGTGATGACATAAGTTGGATCATAATTTATGTGGCAAACCACTAGTTTTATTTTTTTCCTTTGAGCATCATTATTTATTTTCGTGATTTACATGTGAGGTGACCTAACAAGTTTGTTCTAAGGGTATTTTAATTTAGTTTGGTTATTTTGTGTGCCTTCTTATCAATTTTCTAAGTTTCGTTTCCTACTTTGTTTCCAATATTTGTGTATATTTATGTTATATTGAAAACGAGCGTTGTCAATTTCATATTTTAGTGTTCTTGTACTTGCATTCCTACCTGGATCTTTCTTCTCAAAACTTCGAAATGTTGTAAAGTGTCATTGCGTCGTGTTTTATTTTAAATTCTAAGGTATTATTGTGTCCTGCTTGATTGAAAGCTAAAGTGTTTTTGTGTCATATTTAATTGTAAGTTTTAAGGACTTGTTGTGTCATGTTTAATGTGAGTTTGAAGTGGTTGTGTTCTAAGATTTTGTTTGTTTATGTTTTATGGAAATGAACTCTTTATTCGAACTTATTTGTTTTTAGATTGCATCAATTTGATATCAGATATTTAGGATGTCGGGCAAGTATTCCTTTCTATTAAAAAAAAAAAGATAGTCAAAATAATCAACAAGTTGATTGGCAATATATATTTATGCAAAAAAATGGTTAACCCATATCAATAAATAGAAAATAATGACTAATACCTTGGCTGCACTAAATAAAAAAGGTAAATCTATTTTGAAACAAAATACGAGATCAAATAAGGTGACATATATATTCCAACAAACAGATTATAGCTGTCTGCAAAACTCACTTTGGAGAATGCTTATTGATGAGGCAATCATAAGAACTATAATTGGGGACAATGACCATGGAGGAAGATGTTGATAAACCCATTATAACTCATCAAAATATTGAGGGGAACATGGAGCTTATAAAGGATGAACAACTTGAATTGATTAATCAAACTACGTTAAGTAAAGGTTTATCATCCATTATTTTCCTTCACAATGATACTTTAGTTAGCAGTATTGAATCAAAAGATGTTGAACATTTTAAAAGAGTTGGTTCAATCATATATCATGTAAATCCTTATTTTGAGAAATATCCTTCATTATTGAGAAGATATTAAAAGATGCTGCTAAAAGCATACAGTTGTGTGTGACTTTGCCCCTTTTACTATTCCTAATGATGTTGTGGATATTCGTACCGCCCGAATAAAACATGAAGTGCTCCAACGACTCTTAGTTAGATGGAATGAACATACCCCTGACTGACAGTTGAAGATGAGGAGTTGCAGCTTCATCATCCAGATATCTAATAATAGTGGATTACTGAAGTATTCTCATCAGGAGATGAGATTCTTTCACTAAGGGAGAATTGATAGAATCATGTTATATTATTATCTTTTATTTTATTTCTTTTTTTGTTATGTTTCTGGATGGTATATAAGTTTATTTTGTATGGCCCTATGATGAAAAATAATCCATGATCATGCTTGAATTTGGTGCTCTTAAGAAGTTTCACTCCTTTGGTTTCTACTTGTGAAGATCTAGCATCTTTGATGGTTAATTAGGTATTTAATTATTTTGGCATGTTTTGCTTATTGAGCTTAGCCCAACTCCTTCCTTATGCTGTGGTGCAAGCTAATTAGAGCAAGGCACAAAGAGAAATCAATCAAGAACCCTATATTAGGCTCTGATACCATAAGGGTTAGGATCGGGCAAAGGGATAGATAAAACTGAGCCACTTCTCGCGCAAATCTCTGCAAATCGGCGCTGAAGATTGACGCCCATACTCGCGTACCTCGATCCATTCACGCTGAGCTCTCTGATAAGCCCAAGAAGGTTAAGGCCCCGGGTGCTAGAAGGGGTGAGGCCGACTCTACGTTCTTCTCTAGAGCTGATAGAGAAAAGCAGGTGATTTATAACGTAGACAAGGGCAAGCAACCAATGCAGTACGAAGAAAGACCCAAGCAGGCCTACAACCCTAACCCCCAACCAAAGCGGGGAAATGATAGCCCACGAACCTTCCAAGGTGGAGGAGAACGCCCGAGACAGGCAATAGGAACTGGTGATAGAACGTTCCAATCGAAAATGAACAAAGAATATTCATTCAAGAGGGAGAGTGTCGCCAAATTCTTTCGACAGACGTTGAAAATGGGTTTAGGACTACCTGAATGCAAGAGGTCCGAAAAGTCGAAGCATACTAATGGCGACTTGTTTGATTATTCCTTTGAGCACCATTCTCTAATTTCGTTATTTGCATGTGAGGTGACCTTACAAGGTTGTTCTAAGAGTATTTTAGTTTAGTTTGGTTATTTTGTGTGTCTTCTTATCAATTTTCTAAATTTTATTTTCTACTTAGTTTCCAATATTTATGTATGTGTACTTTATTTTGAAAGGCAGTGCTGTCAATTGCTTTTTTAATGTTCTCCTACTTGCACTCATACATGCATCTTTCTTCTCAAAACTTTGATAATTTGTAAGGTGTCATTGCGTTGTGTTTTATTTTAAGTTCTTAAGTATTGTTGTGTCCTGTTTTATTAAATGTTGAAGTGTTGTTGTGTCATATTTTATTGTAAGTTGTAAGAACTTGTTGTGTCATGTTTAATGTGAGTTTGAAATGGTTGTATTCTAAAGTTTAATTTTTTATGTTTTGTTTGCGATATTTGTTATTTTTAGATTGCAATAATTTGGTATCAAAGATTTAGGTTATCGGGCAAGTCTTCCTTTCCATTAAAAAAATAAATAGTCAAAATAATCAACAAATAGATTTGCATTATATGCTTATGCAATAAATGGTTAACGTACTACAACAAATGAATGAAATTACCAATACCCTAGTTACACTAAATCCAAAAGGTAACTCTATTTTGTAACAAAATGCGGGATCCAATAAGGTGACATGTATATTCCAACGAGTAGATTCTAGTTGTTTATAAAACTTAGTTTGGAGAATGCTTATTGATGATGTTGGTTTTTCAATTAATCCTGATTTAGTTCATAATGTTTGTAGTAAGTTGTCATGTTTTCCTACTGGGAAGCATTATCCTCAAAAAAAAGAAATTCATCCAAGCTATGCTCTTCAAGATACTCGGCTTATCATTTATCCAGTTGATGATATTGTGGATAATGTATCTTTCTTTTAGAGTCCTATCCCCTTTATGCCACTCCGCATCTATGTGAATGATTCCAGTCCATATCTAGCGCCTAAAATTGACAAAGAAAGTCTTCTTTTCTCTTTTAGAAGATCTAAGAAATTCAGAGACTAGGTCCAATTTGTGAAGATTTCATTTTTTTCAAGTCAAAAACTAGGATGATGCACTGAAAATGGTCGTGATAGCTCAGTTGGTAGAGCAGAAGACTGAAAATCCTCGTGTCACCAGTTCAAATCTGGTTCCTAACACGTGAATAATGTATCTTTCTTTTAGATATTCACACCTCATACAAATGAATCGAGATGGATCAGGATACATATACCTTTGACACTCCAAATGTAGGGTGGTTCGCTTGAGTTTCTCAACCACCCCTTTGCCCGGTGCTCATGACGCGCTACGGAACCTCCACCGTGCCGGGGGACGGAGCAGGGCATAGCTAGCGGCATAGGAGCCTACTCAGCCGTCAGCAGCTTCATGCCGCACTGGAGTAATCCAATATGTGGTTCCGCACGTTCCACCACTTCTCTGTTCATTTCCAATACTGATCGTGAAACACCATGAGCAGCAGGATGTTGAGGTCCGTAATTCAAAGTGAAATTCTTGATTTGCCCGTTCCTAGTCGTCATGGGAAAGAAAGGTTGCGTAGTAAAGAAAAAAGAAAGAGATTATTCCCCTAGAGCTTGTCCAGTACCACCAGTACTCAAAATGCATCTCCTTCGCTTAGCGCGTCTACCTGGCGCTTTTTGCCGCCTTGCATGCAAGCGAAGCGCTATTGGCGGCAATGAATAGCTCACTTAGTGATGATTGATGCAGTCAGTCAGTGCCCTTGTTTTGTACCTGCTTACTTGTATATTACCCTGTGCCTCTTAGATAATTCTGTAATCTTGTATTGGTATCTGGTACTTGCTTCCTGGTGCCCTGGGAGGACCTTCAATGGGTTTCCTTGATTCTATGATTGCTTACATCCACCGGGAAGACTTGTACTAATATAAAGTATTAGGTACATCTCAATGTTCTAATCTTAATTCATCTATACTTGCACCTACCTAGGGAGGCGTAGAGCCGAACCCAGTGCGTAAACTCTGCGCCACTTCGGACATGCGCAAAGCCCCACAAAGACCACTTAGACTTCTAACGAGCGGATCACCCTGCGAAGCGTTATGATTCACCAACCTGCTAGTTCTTTTTACGAGGCACAAGCAGGGGAATTTATCCTGGAAGCAAATGCAGGCTTCGAAGGATTGTGATTGGCCCCAAAATAAGAGAAAGATCAGAGGCGCTAGATCGACTGAAAGGAGAGAGGCAAGTCAAGGATTCGAAACCACAAATGAATTTGTTATGCATTGGGGAAGAGAAGACCCCTGCATTTGACCTATGGTACAAGGGACCAAGGTCATGCTGGCATGGGATTCGAGAACCTTAAGATGACTTCCGATGGTCTCACCTTCACGACTATAGACCACGAAGTTCTAGCTGCCACAATTTGGAATGGGCCCAGAAAGAAGTATCATCGGCGAGAGGGGATCCTGGTGTGAGGCAAGGTCTTTCTTTCCCTATTCTTCCAATAAGGAAAGGAAGGGGCCGAAAAAAAATGGACTTGCAATGAATGCTCATTTGGAGATTTTCATAGACTTAGTTAAGAAAAAGCCTAGTTAGAAGCATGAACATGAGTTCGTTTTGGAATCTATCCAGTACGCCCAGCTTTCCATTCCTACCGCCTGTCCCTCAGTCCAGGGGACAAAGAAATAGGAAATGCTTCCAAGTCCCTTGTGAGTGTTCAATCAAGTTCAAAAGTCCACAAGTCATTGTTCATTGGAGTTCAAATCAGGCCCAAGAGGCATACCATGAAACATGATCTGTTTGCAACTCCCTTGGAAATATTACCCGAATGGTACTTTTTTCCTGTATTTCGCAATGACAAAGGTTTTGGAACTGTTTGCCCAAGAATCGGGTCTCAGAGTCAACCCCCAAAAATCAGTGATTCATTTCTCGCGGTCCATGGATCCACAGGACAACAACAACTCATCTTTCATGGTATGCCTCTTAGGCCCTTGGTTTCACCAGGATGCTGCTTGCTCCTGCATCAATGCCCATGCTTCAGCCATGTCTTGGTAGTACCTCCCACCCGAATGATCTACCTACCTCACCCGCAACCAGTAAATTAGTTAAGCAAGGTAGGGTTGGGGTAGACTAGACCCAGGGTAAGAGCTACGTCTACGAAGCTCAAAGCAGAGAGAGAAGGGACCCAGGATCTGCCCGAATAATACGATCAGCAACTTCTAGTACCCAAGCCTGTGTGCCGCAAGTGCCTCTTTTGATTGGTGTTCACATGTGGTAGTGAACCGCTTCAAACCATCGCGATCATATACACTCAACACACCATAAGGGTGATGAGTCTTAAGTAAAGAGCCAATACTTATAGGTGATAGATCAACGTTAAGATCTCCCACTTCTTAGCAACACAACCTTTCTAGTACATTATCAGGAATAGATTCCCCAGGAGACCAGATCCCAGGCCCTACTGAAACTTTTGCAACCGATATTCAGCTAGCTTGATTGGTACTAGCGCCTATATGTTTTCGATTGAAAACACTGACTCATAGGAGCGTAGGTTTTTCCCTAGCGAGCATGCTGTCCAACTGCTGATGGGGAATATTAGGAAACCTTACGCTGTGTAAGCTTAAAGAATAGGTAGTCATGTGATGAGATTAGCAGTCCAATAGAATATTCCTTTTTAGAAAAAGACGTGAGTAGATTGATCTCTGGTGTGCTACCCAGTACTTCTGAAATAGTGCTAAAATGTATAGTGCAGAGGGTGTTAGGAGGAATGCGGTCTTTCAAAGAAGAGGTTCGAGGACTGTTGACTTCCCTGAAGAGGAAGTTAGGGTGCGATAAGCTCTTCTAGTAGCAGGCCTCCTCCAAAAGAGGGGGGAATGCCCTTTAGCAAGGCGGGTCAGAATCTAAGCTCGTCTATGGCTTGGCTGTCCTGTTGTTTTCTTTTCTCTTTCTCGTCTAGAATCACATCATTATTTGTTTCTTCCTCTGTGGTACCCTGTGTAGTTAATAATTCATAATTCCATGGGAGTTCTCATAAGCCAATGTCCTGTCCCTGAATCTACGGCAGTTCAATGTCTTCAAATCCCTATACACTTGGCTCAAGTCAACCTGTATAAGTCCTTGATTAAGTTGCATACCTGGAAGTCTCACTGGAGCCGTACAAGTATTTAGCAATTGTTGTTCAATTCCTTATGTCCTCACCAACTAATTCTAATGGTTCTATAGGAACTTTATGTGCCCTGGGATGCCCAACCAGAGAGATAATCTAGAATGAGCGTGGCTGCCACTGGCGATCACTCAACCAAGAAAGCAGCCCCGGGAGGAAAAGAATTTGAGCACTAGGGCAGGCGCGGATAATTATTGGTTGGCTATCTTTCTGGAAAGGCGCTAGATAAAGATTTATAGAAGAAAGTGTTTTCCGTCGGACCACTTGTAGGAGGTGAGAAGGGCCCTGCCTCCATCCCACACAGTGTACTACTATCGGCCCTACCAGTCAACATTTACCTACACAAGCTCGATTAGGAGATAGGGAGGATCCAACAGCCTGATACATCTAAAAGAATTTGTCTTCAATGCTGAGAGAAAATCTAAACAGTAACATCAAATCACAAACTACACGAAAATCCCGAACCAAACATGAATCGAAAGATTCATTTGGCTCTCACGCTCAATTGTTTCTTTTCTCTTTTCTTTGATTGATGGGCATTCCCATATCTTTGAATGGAATGAGCAAAGAGGCAAAGAGCTTAAGAACTGACTAGGATCTTTTGGTTTAGCCAATTGAGTTCCACTTGCAAAGCCCGTAGCCTCCACACAACCTGATCTTGTGTACCTCGGGCAAGAAGTTTCACCCTTTTTCTCTCTTCCCACAGCTGAGCCAGAGCAAGTCAAGTGCACATTGGGCGGATATGCTCCAATGAACCAGTTTTCAAAGCCTACCCAGGTGTGAGTCAGACAGAGCGAAAAGAAATATCTGATAGCAAGTTGATCGGTTAATTCCATAAGAATAAGAAAGAAATGAGTGGACTGGCCAAAAAGAGTGCCCAACGAAGGACCAAAGGAATAAGAATTGGATAAGTGTATAAGAATAGATGATAGAAAAGGAAAAGAGGGAAAATGAAATGGGATTTCTGATCCAATAACAAGAAAGAATCCTCTTTTTCTTTCTTTCTACCCACCGCATAGGTGCCTTGTTCTACCGAGAGATGAGCTTTCCTCGGACATCCACCTATACTTGTACAATCCCATCAAGAACCCTACTCAAGGTATAGAACACCTTTGCAGCCACGGGTAGGTACAATATCTCCTAGTACTCCAGTTCAGACTGTAGTTGCTCGATCCAGCACTGAGGCTGAATATCGGGCGCTGACTGATGCCACTTCGGAGCTCCTATGGTTCAATCCGTTTCCTTCCATTGTGGATCCATAATACCAGACTTCAATTCAAAGTTAATTAAAAGTCAATTCCTCAATGAACTTACCCTTAGTGCTAATAGCTACATCTACATGGCGCCCCAGCGGCCTTGGACCTATTCTATGGGCCTACCCCTCTATTCATCGATGAGGCAGGGAAAGCAGTGCTTCATCTGTTGGCCTGGATTAAAATAATTTGGGTCTTCATAATGTTGCAAAACAGGGAACATTAATGTTAGACTGCTGTTGGAGGAAGCCACTTCCGACTCGCAGTATGCTTTCGGAGTTCAAAAGACATTTTTGAAGAAGAAAAACCAAATTTCATTGCTTTCGTAGTAGGGGAGCCATTTTACAAAGACTCTCTCATGGATTGATTGGTGCTGCACTTTTTTTCTGGGTAAATCACTACACTGCCCAGTCTCTTCAAATCAGCACAATATGAAATGCGCCAAAATGACATGATGGTGGAAGCAACGTGCGAAGGTCAGGTGGATCGAGGATGGGGATGCCAACACTCAATTTATTTTCATCAATCGTCTTCTTATGGAAGACTTTCATCAGACCCTGAAGAGCTGGAAATGACGAGGCAATATTCATCATCGTCGGCTGGCCCAACTATGCCAAAGCCAACACCGGTCCAACCCAACTCGATACCCTGCTGCTACCGAATGGAGTTCGTCCTTCTCCCTTTCCCTATCAAAAAAAAAAAAGAGGAATCTTCCTCATTCCCTATTGGATGCGATACAAAAAAGCTACTGAAAGTCATAATCGAAGAGCAATATATTCCAGTCTAGATCGAGGAGTATTTTGTGTGAAGCCTTGGAGACGACGTACCCGGGGCTAGGGTGAGCTGAGGGGGGACAGCGTAAGTGAGCGAATGTGTGTAAGCCCAGCCAGGATATCTAACCTGATGGCATTGGGCATCGATTACTAGCAGTCGGGTATCATAATGATGCTGAGCTCACTATCGAGTTCCACGCAAATGATGAGCTCACCATGTATTTGGAATCTCATATCCTCATCAGATCGCTCTTCAAGATGCTCGGCTCTTCAAGATGCATGATCATAAAAGGCACAATAGAGAAGCGGCTATTCTTGAAAAGCGATCTGATGAGGCGACGTTGCAGAATGTTGATCATCCCGTCTGCCACAAAAAAACCGTTGAATAAAGTAAACATAGAATAAGAGAATGTAAGACAGCTAGAAGAACTGCAATTTGGGACAATGGCCATGGAGGAAGCTATTTATAAAACCTTTAGAGCTCATAAAATATTGAGGGGAACGTGCAGCTTATAGAGGATGAACATCTTGAATTGATGAATCTGCCTGTGTTAAGTAAAGATTTATTATACATTAATTTCCATGAAAATAATACTTTGATTAGCAGTATTCTATAAAAATATGTTGAGCTTTTTGAAATAGTTGGTTCAATCACATATCATGTAAAACCTTATTTTGAGAAAAATCCTTCCATTATTGAGAAGATATTAAAAGATGCTGCTAAAAACATAGATTTATGTGGGAATTTTCCCTTTATTATTCGTGATGATGTTGTGGATATACGTACTACTCAAACAAAACATAGAGTGCACCGACAACTCTTGGTTAGATGGAATTGACATCCCCCTGACTAACAGTTGAAGATGAGGAGTTGCAGCTTCGTCATCCTGATATCAACCAGCGGATGACTAAAGTATTCTTATCAGGATATGAGATTCTTCCACTATGGGAGAATTGATGGAATCATGTTTTATCATTTTATGTCTTTTATTTTATTTATTTTTTACTTAATTTTTGGATGCTATATAACTATATTTTGTTTGGATCTACGATGGAAAACAATCTATGATCATGCTTGGATTCGATGATCTTAGGAAGTTTCACTCCTTTGGATTCCACTTGTGTTGATCTAGCTTCTTTGGTGGCTAGTTGGGTAATTATTTTGGCTTGTTTTGCTTATTGGGCTTGGCCCAACTCTTTTGCTATGCTGGCTATTTTTTCCCATGATGTTGTCCCATTTTCCTTACTGCTATCTTTCCCTATGTTAACTATTTTTCCCCATGCAACAATCTTGTTTTCTCGGCTGTTGGATTTTCCTATACTGGCTGTTATTTTCCCCATGATGCTGCCCTATTTTTCCTTGTTGCTGGCAGTTAGGTTTCTACCTTGTTGTTTTCATATACTAAATGTATTAACTCCTCATTAAATGGGTCAACTTGAGAGGTTTTTCATTGGTTGTTTGGGTGGCATAATTAAATGGGCAATTTGTGATCATTTCCCCCCTTCTTCTCCTATATATATAGCCTTTGTCCCACTACATGGGGTCGGCTACATGAATCCTTTTTCTCCATTGTGTCCGGTTAAAAGTCAAATTCTCATTTAATATAATAAAGAAAGATCATTTCTAATATTTTCTAACCAAGTCTTTTTAGGTCTACCTCTACCTTTCTTAACATAAGTTAAATCAAATGCCTCAACTTTCCTAACCGGGTTATCAGAAGACCTACGTTTAATGTAACCAAACCATCTAAGGCGACTCTCTCTAATCTTATCTTCCACTGGAGCTACTCCAACCTTTTCACGTATATGCTCATTTCGTATCCTATGTCTAAGGGTCAAGCCACTCATCCACCTAAGCATCCTCATCTCTGTCACACTTAACTTAGTATTATGCTTCTCTTTTAATGGTCGATCTCGACACAACTATGATCTCAACCCAGCCCCAACGATATATATAAGTTCTTTATAAGAGAACGATATAACCATTAAGCTCTATGATCGAGTGCAGCTACGCACGACCTCACGAATTTGAGTGTCATAAGTCCCCTTGTTATTGAAAATTTGCGGGCAGGTGAAAAAATTCATGAGCTCCAGGAGAAACTGTAGCGTAGGTGTATGTCAATTTAGAATCGATTCTGCTATAAAAAAAATTCATATATTATAATATAATAGCAACCATATTTTATTTTAATTTAATAATAAGTAGTTTTCCATTTATCATGAATTTATTTTCCTAAATTTCCAAGTAATTTGATTAAAAATCGATCATATGTTTCTTGATCAAAATATTTTCCAGCTCTGCTACCATAGGCTACATATAATTTACAAAAGCTATCTATGTTTGACCAGTTATCTATACTTAATTGTTCTACATTTCTATATGCTTGGTCTTGCATATTCGTGTTTTGTCTACTGGGATCAAATCCTAGAATTAATGTTCTAATAAATTTTATAAGGATTATCTCATAGTTGTCTTAGAGTTTCTATTTTTCCTGTCATTTTTATTTTGGCTTCATTATAAATGTTTAAAGCTATTTCTCCTAACAAAATTTCAAGAAAAAACAAACATATCTCCTACTCCTTGTTTATCACTATTAGCCCAAGCTCTAACCGCATCAAATTCCCATTTGCTAATGACATATTCCCATATTTGCGGATTATTTAAATTTATGGTTAAAATAGTTCCATTTCTATGGGCTGGTATAAAATTTATTTTTTCTATTGGTTTTATCGATCCTCTAAACCTAAATTTTTGGCTATCATCATAAAAATCATATCTTGAAGTTCCTGGTCTATATGGTCTTCCTGGTCCATCTTCTCCTGAAGGTGAGATAGGTTCAAATCGTGGTCTTTTACCTCTATCTTGTGGTTGGGTTCTATTTTGGTTTGAACTTCCTGGTGGAACAACTTCTCCAAGATCCATATTCATTTTTATTTCTTCTCTATTAACTTCATCAATTTGTTGCCAATCAAAATTCTAATTAAATTTATTTTGATAAGCTAATTCTACATCGTATCTTTCTTCTATTTTTTGGTAGGGAATGTTTAAAGAAAATATTGCGTCTTATAAATTGAGATATGTTTTAATATTGGTAAAATTTAAATAAATCATATGGTTTAGAATTTGAATTTTATTGATTCAATATCATTGTTTGATTCTTGTTTTGTTTTTAATTGTTTATAATCTAAAAATCTAATACTTCTATTGCCGTCTTGATTTTAAAAATAAGTATTTTCATATGGTACGTATATAGCTTTTTCTAAAAATGAGTTTAAATTCCATTCAAAACCAGCATATATTTCTGGACTAAACTTTTTTACAGAGATTGCTCTAATTCCTACACTTGTTAACATAGATTCTAATGCTTCATTGGTTAATTTGAATTTTACATTAGAATGTTCTTGCATTTTTTCTATAAATCCTGTAGTTATTCTTAGATTTTTTTATCCTATAGTCATATTATAACCTTTAGTCTTAACCCCTACTTTTATATTTTGAACACATTCTTTTATATCCATTATAAAATTTGGAATAAAATATATAATTGCTCCATTTTCATTCATATTTATTTCAAGGTGTGGAATAATTTTGATAATAATATAGATATTCGACTGAGTTAAAATCAAATAATGTCCTTAAAATATGTTTTTTTAAATGAAGGGCTACTGATTCTATAAATTTACTTGGACAGCAATAATTTTGTACTAAACTTATATTTTTTAACTACTGATTAAATTAACTCAGTCACATATTATAGTTAACCCATTCATACAGATGCAATAGGACTAAATCTAATTTATTAATGGAAATATGAGCTAAATCTAATTACAAAAATTTTTAGAATTATTAAATTTGTATCACTGATCTTAGACATCAAACATTAAAAAGTTTTGATTGGCTAACATTAGTGAAGTTAAAAAAATGACATATATGTCATTTAAGGTATCTTTAATTAACGATGGTTTTTATATATGAAAAATTATATTATGTAATTCACACGCCTAAAATAAGCAAATACACACTCATGCAAAATATAAAAATGCACATGTATGCACATAAACACACGCACAAATGTATGATTGAGTTAATTTTGTATTTAACATGTAAAATATTATACATAACTCTAAATATTGTAGCCTATGCAATTTTGAAGCAATCATGTTTTATCATTTTATGTTTTTTATTTTATTTCTTTTTTCCTCGTGTTTTTTGATGTTATATAAGTTTATTTTGTATTAACATATGATGGAAAACCACTCATGATCATGCTTGAATATGGAGCTCTTAGAAAGTTTCACTCTTTTAATTTCTACTTGTGTTAATCTAGCTTCTTTGGTGGTTGGTTGAGTACTTATTTTGGCATGTTTTGCTTGTTGGGCGTGGCCCAACTCTTTCCCCATGCTGGCTATTTTTCCCCATGCGGTTATTCGTTTTCCCTATGCTAGTTGTTTTTCCCCATATTGGTTGTTTTTCCCCATGCTGCTGTCTCATTTTCCCTGATGTTGGCTTTCCATATGCTAACAATTTTTCCCCATGCTACTATCCCATATTTTCCTGTTGTTGGCTGCTAGGTTTCCACTTTGTTATTTTATTTCCTCATTCAATAGGTCAACTTGAGAGGCTTCTATTTGTTATTTGGGAAACAAAATTAAGTGAGCAATTTATGACCATTTTCCCCCTTCTTCTACTATAGGCTGCTTTGTTGCAGGAAGAGGTTGGTTGTTATTGTTGTTGCTGTAATCACACTAAAACATGCGGGTTATTTAGCTTGCAAGCAATCTTCTTCTACCTTTCTTCTTCTATTTTTGTCTTGGTCTTCTATCTAATATTCTCTCCACAAATTCGCTTCTACCTGTATCTTTCTTCTTCAAATATTATGAGTGTAATGTGTTGTTTTGCCCCGTTTGTTGGTCTTTGTCGAAGGAGCGCCGACTTGAGCTGGATCGTAATTTCTATGGTGAACCACAGATTTGATTTTTCTTTTGAGCATCATTCTCTATTTTTGTGATTTGCATGTGTGGTGACTGGTGACCTTGCAAAATTGTTCTGAGGGTATTTTAAGTTAGTTGTTCGATTATTTTAAGTGTCTTCTTATCAAATTTTTAAGTTTTGTTTTCTACTTAGTTTTCAATATTTGTGTGTGTTTATGTTATATTGAAAGGGAGCGTTGTCAATTGAAATTTTAGTGTTCTCCTACTTGCATTACTACCTGCATCTTTCTTCTCAAAACTTCGATAAGTTGTAAGATGTCATTGTGTCGTGTTTTATTTTAAGTTCTATGGTATTGTTGTGTCCTATTTTATTGAATGTTGAAGTGTTATTGTGTCATGTTTTATTGTAAGTTTTAAGAACTTAATCTGTCCTGTTTAATGTGGGTTTAAAGAAGTTGTCTTCTAAGATTTTGATTGTTTATGTTTTATGGAAAGATTTTTTTTTTTTTTTTTTTTTGCAATCTTAGTTATTTTTAGAGTGCATCAATTTTGTATCAGATATTTACGTTGTCGAGCAAGTCTTCCTTTCTAATAAAAAAAGAATAATCAAAATAATCAACAAGCGGATTGAAAATATATGTTTCTTAAAAAAATGGTTAACCTACAACAACAAATGGAAGAAAGACTAATACCCTAACTGCACTAAATCCAAAAGGTAAATCTATTTTAAAACAAAATGCGGGATACATTAAAGTGACATCGATATTCCAACAAGCAGATTCTAGCTGTCTGTAAAACTCACTTTGGAGAATGCCTATTGATGAATTTGATTCTTCAATTAATCCTGACTCAGTTCATGATATTGGTACAAAGTTGTCATGTTTTTCTTCTGCAAAGCAACATTCTCAAAATAAAGAAATGCAGCTAAGTTATGTTCTTCAAGATGCTCAGTTTATCATTTATCCAGTTGATAATATTGTGGATAAATTTGAGACTCAAACAACAGACAAAATTAAATTCTTGGATAAGTTGGTAGCATGTGAGAAATGATGTATTAAAAGAAAGAGTGAGATGCAAACACAAACTGGCAAAGCGATGCATGACCGTGAAAGGCACAATGGATAAGCTGCTATTCTTAAAAGGCGAACTGATGAGGTGATGTTGCAGTATGTTGATCAACATGTCTGTTGCAAAAAGCCGTTGAATGAAGTAAACATAGAATAATAGAATATGAGGCAGCCAGAAGAATTGCAATTGGGGACAACAACCATGGAGTAAGCTATTGATAAAATTTTTATAGCTCATCAAAATATTGAGGGGAACATGCAGCTTATAGAAGATGAACAACTTGAATTGATGAATCTAACCGCCTTAAATAAATGCTTATCATCAATTATTTTCCTTGACAATGATACTTTGGTCAGCATTATTCTATCGAAAGATGTTGAGCTTTCTGAAAGAATTAGTTCAATCACATATCATGTAAATCTTTATTTTGAGAAAATCCCTTTCATTATTGAGAAAATTTTAATAAGTGCTGCTAAAAGCATATAGTTGTGTGTGACTTTGCCCCTTACTATTCCTAATGATGTTGGGGATATCTATACTACTCAAACAAGACATTGAGTGCACCGACGACTCTTGGATAGATGGAATGGACATCCCCCTGACTTATAGTTGAAGATGAGGAGCTGTCATCCTGATATTTACCAGCAGATAAATGAAGCATTCTCATCAGGATATTAGATTCTTCTACTAGGGGAGAATTGATGGAATCATGTTTTATCATTTTGTCTTTTTATTTTGTTTCTTTTTTTATATTTTTTTGATGCTATATAAGTTTATTTTGCAAGGCCCTATGATGGAAAACAAACCTTCATAATGCTTGGATTTGAAGCACTTAAGAAGTTTCACTCCTTTGGTTTCCACTTGTGTTGATGTAAAACCCGAAAATCCTATTTTAGGCATCGCACGCTTTTTAAAGCGCCGCGACGAATTTTTAAGTAAAATTTTCAAGGTTATCGGAATGCAACGAAATTAATTTTAGAAATGGCTGAGTTTATGAAAGAAATTTTATTGAAAAAGAAAGAATTAAGGGAATAGTAACCTTTCATGTTTGC
>NW_021318705.1:223003-253754 GCF_001605985.2 Dendrobium catenatum
TATTGAACAGTTTCTTTTAATGTTATAAACTGTTGTGAATTTGTTATAAAATGTTGATCTGTTGAAATGTTACTATTGAAATATTGTGGAATTGATATTTGTATAGGTTTGCAGGTGTGAAAATTTGATTGTTGGCTGGGAAGGCAATTTTTTTTTTGTCAATGCTACAGGTTTCCGGCAGACTTTACGTCGGAACTTCGCCGGAAAGGACGATACAACGAATTGTATCGAACGTACCGACACCTTCGTTCCGTCGGACACTACCGGCGCACGTTCCGGCGCTATGTCCGCCGCTTATTTCCGGCGAAGCCTTTGCGCCGCAAACAAAACCGTTGGTTGTCTACGGCAAACTTGCGTCGTTTTGTCCGCCGATAATTACCGGCGGAAGATACGACAGAAAATTACCGGCGCATATGGCGCCGGCATTTATCGGTTGGAAGTTGTCGGCACCAATCCGATTATTTGCGCCGGAAAGGTTTCCGGCGCATTACATTCGTCGAAAAAAATTTATCGACGCGACCTAAACCGGCGTAGGAATTTCCACCGAAACGTGCGCCGGAAAATTATATTTCCGTCGGATATATGTGTGTTCCGGCGGATTTAGTCCGCCGGTAATGACGGTTTTTCCTGTAGTGTTGGTAGCATGTGAGAAATGATGTATTAAAAGAAAGAGTGAGGTGCAAACACAAACTGACAAAGCGATGCATGACTGTGAAAGGCACAATGGATAAGCTGCTATTCTTAAAAGGCGATCTGATGAGGTGATGTTGCAATATGTTGATCAACATGTTTGTTGCAAAAGCCGCTGAATGAGTCAACGTAGAAGAATAGAATGTGAGGCAGCCAAAAGAATTGCAATTGGGGACAACAACCATGGAGTAAGCTATTGATAAAACTTTTATAGCTCATCAAAATATTGAGGGGAACATGCAGCTGAACAACTTAAATTGATGAATCTAACTGCCTTAAATAAATGCTTATCATCAATTATTTTCCTTGACAATGATACTTTGGTCAGCATTAAATCGAAAGATGTTGAGCTTTCCGAAAGAATTAGTTCAATAACATATCATGTAAATCTTTATTTTGAGAAAATCCCTTTCATTATTGAGAAAATTTTAACAAGTGCTGCTAAAAGCATATAGTTGTGTCTGACTTTGCCCCTTACTATTCCTAATGATGTTGGGGATATCTGTACTACTCAAACAAGACATTGAGTGCATCAACGACTCTTGAATAGATGGAATGGACATCCCCTTGACTTATAGTTGAAGATGAGGAGCTGTCATCCTAATATTTGCCAACAGATAACTGAAGCATTCTCATCAGGATATTAGATTCTTCTACTATGGGAGAATTGATGGAATCATGTTTTATCATTTTATCTTTTTATTTTGTTTCTTTTTTTCTTATATTTTTGGATGCTATATAAGTTTATTTTGCAAGGCCCTATGATGAAAAACAAACCTTCATAATGCTTAGATTTTGAGCACTTAAGAAGTTTCACTCCTTTGGTTTCCACTTGTTTTGATCTAGCTTTTTTGCTGGTTAGTTGGGTATTTATTTAGACCTGTTTTTCTTATTGGGCTTGGCCCAACTCTTTCCTTATGCTGGCTATTTTTTCCCATGTTGTAGTCTCATTTTCCCTATTGGTTGCTTTCCCTATGTTGGTTGTTTTTTTCCACGCTGCTGTCTCATTTTCTCTGCTATTGGCTTTCCCTATGCTAGTTGTTTTTCCTCCTATTGCTGTCCTGTTTTTCCCTACTGCTCACCGTTAGATTTCCACTTTATTGTTTTTTTATAATAAGTGCATTAACTTGAGAGGCTTCTATTGGTTGTTTGGCATAACTAAGTGAGCAATTTATGATTATTTATTCCCTTCTCCTATATATATATATGGGTTGTTTTGTTGCTGGAAGAGGTTGGTCGTTATTGTTACTAGTGTAATCACACTAAACCTACGGGTTATTTAGCTTGGAAGCTATTTTTTCTGCCTTACTTTTTCTATTTCACCTCGGTCTTCTATGTAATCATATCTCCATAGTTTCCCATTCACTTGTATCTTTCTTCTCCAAATATTGTGAGAGTAATGTATTGTTGTGCCCCATTTCTTAGTATTTACCGGAGGAACGCCGACTTGAGCTGGATCATAATTTCTACAAACCACTGGTTTGATTTTTTTCTTTGAGCACCATCCTCTATTTTCCTGATTTGTTTGTGAGATCACCTTGTAAGGTTGTTCTGAGGGTATTTTAATTTAGTTGTTTGATTATTTTCTATATCTTCTAATATTTTTTCTAAGTTTTGTTTTCTACTTAGTTTCATATATTTGTGCATGTTTATGTTATATTGAAAAGGAACGTTGTCACTTACATTTCTAATGTTCTCCTACTTGCATTCATACATGTATCTTTCTTCTCAAAACTTTGATAAGTTGTAAAGTCTCATACCAGCAGCCCAAGGAACCGAAACAGGCAACCAAAAGGGGAGGAACCAGCCACGGGAAGGGAGAGCCAAGGAGGAAACCTAATGGTCACAGGGGAGGGAAGAAAAAAAGGGCAAAATAATCTAACTTGGCATTAAATACATAATAATGAGCTGAACTTAGAAGAGAAATCGGCAACTCGCCAAAAGGGAAGTCCAAACATCAACTCAAATAATTTTGACCCCCCTGCCTACATCAGTCCTGTTTTATTGAATGTTGAAGTGTTGTTGTGTCATGTTTTATTGTAAGTTGTAAGAACTTGTTGTGTCATGTTTAAAGTGAGTTTAAAGAAGTTGTGTTCTAAGATTTTGTTGTTTATGTTTTATGGAAGAAGACTTTTGTTTGCAATCTTAGTTATTTTTAGATTGCATCAATTTGTGATCAGATATTTAGGTTGTCGGGCGAGTCTTCCTTTCACTTAAAAATGATAGTTAAAATAATCAACAAGCGGATTGACAATATATGTTTATGCAAAAAAAATTAACTTACAACAACAAATGGAAGAAATGAATAATACCCTAGCTCCACTAAATCTAAAAGGCAAATCTACTTTAAAACAAAATGCAGGATCCAATAATGTGGCATCTATATTCCAACGAGCACATTCTAACTGTCTGCAAAACTCACTTTGGAGAACGCCTATTGATGAAGTTTCAATTAATTTTGATTCAGTTCATAATGTTGGCAGTAAGTTGCCATGTTTCTTTTCTAGGAAGTAAAATCCTCAAAATAAAGAAATACAGCCAAGATATGCTCTTCAAGATGCTCAATTTATCATTTATCTAGTTGATAATATTGTGGATAAATTTGAGGCTCAAATAGCAGACAAAGTTAAATTCTTGGATAGGTTGGTAGCATGCGAGAAACGATGTATTAAAAGAAAGAGTGAGGTGTAAACAGAAACTGACTGACGCAAGCAAAAAATATAGGGAGACCCCTACTTTTTTGCAAGCATATTACAAGATTTCCTAAGAAGTAAGAAAATACTCAAAATACTCCACTTAAAATGAAATACAATATCACTTATAACGAAAAATGACACTTACAACTTTTAACGCTTACAAATTTATATGACAAACAACAAACTTAATAGAACATAAAAATAACTCCTAAAACAGCATTTCCTTGCATTGAGAAGAAAGATACAATTGGAGTGGAACTTGCGGAGAGAAGAAAGAGGTTATAGAAGCAGAGACGAAAAGAGGACAAGCTCGCAAGCTTTCCTAGAAGAAGAAAAGAAGAATGGAAAAAGCTCACAAGCCTTTCCAAAGAGAGAAGAAGAAACCCTCAGGTTTTTAGCTTCCAAAAATACCACATAATATCCTTTAAAACTATAAAACAACTAATATATATATATATATATGGGAGAAAAGGGGCAAACAAATAGTCCTTAAAAACACAAATTAAACTTATTAAATCAGGGAAAATGGAAGGCCAGTTGGTTGTCAAGAAATAGCACCCAAACAGCCACAAAGGGGACCAGCATTGATTCCAGAACAACACCCGAACAGCTACACAGAAACAGGGAAAAATGAAGCTAAGGAATGAACAGCAAGGGGAACCGGAACATGCAACCAAAAGGGGACAGGGACAGACAGTCCAAGGAACTGGAATAGGGACCACAAGGAAACGGAACCAGCAACCCAAGGAACCGGAACAGGCAACCAAAAGGGGAGGAACCAGTCACGGGAAGGGGGAGCCAAGGAGGAAACCGAAGGGTCACAGGGGAGGGAAGAAAAGGAGGGGGAAATGAATCTAACTTGGCATTAAATACACAATAATGAGCTGAATTTAGAAGAGAAATCAGCAGCTCACCAAAAGGGAAGTCCAAACATCAACTCAAATAATTTTGACCCCCCCCCCATGCCTACATCAAATTCTCCTCCGGTTGAAAGAGCTCATCTCCCGATGAGGTTGTTTTATATTTATCCTGAGGAGATGAAGGAGGCGCATCTAGGTCTTGAATTTTGTCTGCATATTTCTTCAGAATCTCATCTCGTTCTTGCATGAATTGTTCTTGCAAAAGTTTCTTTTTCTTCACATAATTTTCTGTACACACATGCATTTTCATTTGAAGCTTGTATAATTCATTTTGTAGTGGATCTGTTTAATCTCCCTATGAAGGAATCCATCTGTCCATTCGAAGAGGGACTTCAAGATCTTCTAGATTGCTTTCTTCCACAATTGACTCAATATTTTTGTCTTTCTCCATTTTTTTAAATACTTAAAAAAAAACACAAATGATCTAGGAAACTCTTAACCTAGGCTCTGATACCAAATTGATACAAGCAAAAAATATATGGAGACCCCTACTTTTTCGCAAGCATATTACAAGATTTCCTAGGAAATAAGAAAATACTCAAAATACTCCACTTAAAACAAAATACAATATCACTTATAATGAAAAATGACACTTACAACTTTAACGCTTACAAACTTATACAACAAACAACAAACTTAATAAAACATTAAACTTATTAAATCAGGGGAAATGGAAGGCCAACTGGCTGTCCAGAAACAACACCCAAACATCCATAAAGGGACCAGTATTCATTCAAGAACAACACCCAAACAGCCACACAAAAACCAGGAAAAAGGCAGCCAAGAAACGGACAGCCAGGGGAACTGGAACAGGCAACCAAAGTGGGCTCGGGACGGACAGTCTAGGGAACCAGAACAGGCACCACAGGGAACCGGAACCAGCAGCGCAGAGAACCGAAACAGGCAACCAAAAGGCGAGGAACCAGCCACGGGAAGGGGGAGCCAGGGAGAAAACTGAAGGGTCATAGGGGAGGGAAGAAAAAGATAAGGAAATGAATCTAACTTGGCATTAAATACACAAAAATTAGCTGAATTTAGAAGAGAAATCAGCAGCTCACTGATGTAGACAAAGGGGGGGTCAACTCATGTCCAAAATAAAATGAATTTTGGCTTCCCTTGAGTCTACTATTTGAGCTGAAATTTTAGCTCATTTATGAGCTGGACTTTAGTTCATTTATTGAACTAAGGGTTAGCTCATTATTAGCTAGCATTTTAGTTCATTTATTATCTTTAATTAATGTACTTTTATGCTTTTTATGTTTTTAATTATGTAGGTCTCTTGGAATTCCAAACTGGCTTTTGGAATTCCAAGAATTGTCTTTTCCCATGCATGACTCCTTGGTTTCCTCCATGGTTTCATTGCATTTGCCCCCTTGGATTCAGGCCGGCTGCTGGTTTCCCGCGCCTGGGCTCTTTCCCGTGGCCGTGACTCCTTGGATCTGTGCGGCCTCCATGGCTCCCGCGGTTCTCCCTTCAGTTCCTTGGCTTAGGTGTGTTTTTTCATGCAAAACATTTAGGTTTTTTAATGTTTGTCTTGTAGAATTCCTATGGGAATTTAATGTTATGTATCTCTTGGTATTCCTCTTTCATACCTATAAATATGGGAGGATTTGTAATGTTTATACCTATAAATATGGGAGGATTTGTAATGTTTGAAGTGAGTAGAAGTGAATGTTATGAAAATGTGATTTTTGGAAAAGTTATAACCTGCGGGTTTGCTTTGGAAATCCTACGGGCTCTTTCCACCCTTCTTTCTCATCCCCTTCGAAAATCCTGCGGGCTCTTTCCAACCTTTCTTCTCGGGCTTCTAACCTCTTTCGTCTCTCCGCAAGTGCCACTCCACCTGTATCCTTCTTCTCTAAGTGAAGCAACATTAGGATGTCGTCTTTAATTTTAAGTTTGCAAGTCGTCGTCGTTGTAATTTCTTCTTTTTAGTTTTATTTGAAATGTAAGAGTTTGTTCTTTCCTCTTCTAGTGTTTGCTTTGTCGGTGTCATTTCATTTAAAATTTTTGTGATCAAGAGATATAGGCTCCCCTGTATTTTTTGATTGCATCACTCACCAAAAGGGAAGTCCAAACATCAACACAAATAATTTTGACCCCCCCCCCCTTTGCCTACATCACTGACAAAGGAGAAGCTATTATTTTTGAAAGGCAATCTGATAAGGTAACGTTGCAGTATGTTCATAAAAATGTCTGCTGCAAAAAGCCGTTGAATGAAGTAAACATGGAAGAAGAGATTGTGAGACAGCTAGAAGAACTACAATTGCTCATGGAGGAAGCTGTGGATAAAACTTTTATAGCTCATCAAAATATTGAGGGGACAATGCAGCGTATAGAGGAGAAAAACTTGAATAGATAAATCTAACTGCATTAAGTAAATGTTTATCAATTATTATTTTCCTTGACAATGAGACTTTGGTTAGCAGTATTGTATCAAAAGATGTTGAGTTTTTTGGAAGAGTTGGTTCAATCACATATCATGTGAAGCATTATTTTAAAAAAGCATACAGTTATGTGGAACTTTGCCCCAAACTATTCCTGATGATGTTGTGGATATCAATAATAAACAAACAAGACATGGAATACACCGATGACTCTTGGTTAGATAAAGTGGACATCCACCTGACTAACAGTTGAAGATGAGTTGCAGCTTCGTCATCCTGATATCTACCAGTGGATGACAGAAGAATTCTTTCATGATATGAGATTCTTCCATAAGAATTGATATAATCATGCTTTATCATTTTATATCTTTTATTTTATTATTTTTTTCTTGTGTTTTTAGATGCTATAAAGGTTTATTTTGTATGGCCCTATGATGGAAAACAAAACATGATTATGCTTGAATTTGGTGCCCTTAGGAAGTTTCACTCAGTTGATTTCCACCTGTGGTGATCTAGCTTCTTTGGTGGTTAGTTGGTATTCATTTTTGCCCTTTTTGCTTATTGGGCTTGGTAACTCTTTTCCTATGCTGGCTGTTTCTCCCCATATTATTGTCCCATTTTCCCTACTACTGGCTTTCCCTATGCTGGATGTTTTTCCCCCATGTTGTTGTCATGTTTTTCCTGTTGTTGGCTTTCCCTATGCCAGTTGCTTTTCGTCATACTGTTGTCCTATTTTTTCCAGCTGTTGACTGTTAGGTTTCCACCTTATTGTTTTCCTATATAAAGTGTATTAACTCATTAAATGGGTTAACTTGAGAGGCTTTTATAGGCTGTTTGGGCAGCAAAATTAAGTGAGCAATTTGTGACTATTTCCCCCTTCATCTCCTAAATATATGGGATGTTTTGTTGCTGGAAGAGGTTGGTTGTTACTGTTTCTGGTTTAATAGCACTAAAACCCACGGGTTATTTAGCTTGCAAGCTATCATCTTCTACCACATTTTTTCTATTTTCTCTCAGTCTTCTTTCTAATCTTCTCTCCACAGTTTTCTTTCCACTTGTATCTTTCTTCTCCAAATATTGTGAGTATAAGGTAATGTTGTACGTCATTTGTTGGTATTTGTCGGAAGCGCGCCAACTTGAGTTGGATCATAATTTCTATGGCGAACCGCTAGTTTGATTTTTTTCTCTGAGCATCATTCTCTATTTTCATGATTTGCATGTAAGGTGACCTTACAAGGTTTTTCTGAGGGTATTTTAATTTAGTTGTTTGGTTATTTTGTATGTCTTCTTATCAATTTTCTAAGTTTTGTTTTCTACTTGGTTTCCAATATTTGTGTACGTTTATGTTATATTGAAAGGGAGCGTTATCAATTGAATTTTTAGTGTTCAACTTGTATTCCTACCTGCATATTTCTTCTCAAAACTTTGATAAATTGGAATGTGTCATTAAGTCGTGTTATATTTTAAGTTCTAAGATATTGTTGTGTTCTATTTTATTGAAAGTTGAAGTGTCGTTGTATCATGTTTTATTATAAGTTGTAAGGACTTGTGTCTTATTTAATGTGAGTTTAAAGAAGTTGTGTTCTAAAATTCTATTTGTTTATGTTTTATGGAAGGAAGTCATTTGTTTGTAATCTTAGTTATTTTTATATTGTATCAATTTGGTATCAGAGATTTAAGTTGTCGAACGAGTCTTCCTTTCTCTTAATAAAAATTGGATAGATAAAATAATCAACAAGCAGATTGACAATATATGTTTATGCAACAAATGAATAACATACAACAATAAATAGAAGAAATGACTAATACCCTGACTACACTAAATCAGAAAGGCAAATCTATTTTGAAACAAAATGCGAGATCAAATATGGTGACATCATATTCCAATGAGCAGATTATAGCTGTCTACAAAACTCGCTTTTGGATAACGCTTATCAATGAAGTTGGTTCTTCAATTAATCTTGATTCAATTCATAATGTTGGTATTAAGTTTTCATATTTTTCTTCTGGTAAGCAACATTCTCAAAATAAAGAAATGTAGTTAGGCTATGCTCTTCAAGATGCTCGATTTATCACATATTCAATCGATGATAATAAATTTGAGACTCAAATAGCAGACAAATTTGTAGTCATGGATAGGTTGGTAGCAT
Organism: Dendrobium catenatum; assembly: GCF_001605985.2. Lineage (NCBI taxonomy): Eukaryota > Viridiplantae > Streptophyta > Magnoliopsida > Asparagales > Orchidaceae > Dendrobium > Dendrobium catenatum. The sequence continues at coordinate 231,847 of NW_021318705.1, forward strand.
GGGACAAATGATGTATTAAAAAAAAGAGCGAGGTGCAAACACACTAAAAAAGAGATGCATGACCATGAAAGACACAATGGAGAAGCTGTTATTCTTGAAAGGAGATCTAATTAAGGGTGTCAAAATCTGACACGACCTGAAACCCGAACCTAAAAATTTCGAGTTTGGGTCAACCTGTTTGCCATACGGGTCGGGTTCGGGTTCAAGATTTCAACCCGTTTATAAATCAGGTCAAGTTCAAGTTGACCCGACAACCTGAAATCAATCCTGATTATCTACTCGAGTCAGCTCGACCTTGCCGACTAGACTAGACCCGCTTCGCAGTTGGCGCTGGCCATGGCATAATCCCCGTCAGGTCGAGTCAACCCGGTAACCCGCGTGGGTCAGAACCGGTTTGGAAATCCTGACCCGTTAGTAAAATCGGGTCGGGTTCGAGTTGACCCGTTTAGACCCAAGTCAACTTGGGTTCGACCCGAACTCGACCCGTCAACCTGTTTTGACACCCTTCAATCTGATGAGGAAACAATAAAATACATTAATCAACCTGTCTGCTGCAAAAAGTCGCTGAATAAAGTAAACATATAAGAATATAATGTGAGGCATCCAGAAGAACTGCAATTTGGGACAATGACCATGGAGGATGTTGTTGAAAAAAATTTTATAGCTCATCAAAATATTGAGGGGAACATGCAGCTTATAAGGGATGAACAACTTGAATTGATGAATCTAACTACGTTAAGTAAATGTTTATCATTCATTTGAGGAGTTGCAGCTTTGTCATCCTGATATCTACCAGCGGATGACTGAAACATTCTCATCAGAATATGAGATTATTCCACTATGGGAGAATTGATGAAATCATGTTTAATCATTTTATGTTTTTTATTTTATTTCTTTTTTTCCTTATGTTTTTTTATGCTATATAAGTTTATTTTGTATGGCCTATTATAGAAAACAACTCATGATCATGCTTAGATTTGGTGCTCTTAGAAAGTTTCACTTCTTTAGTATCAACCTATGTTAATCTAGCTTCTTTGGTGGTTAGTTGAGTATTTATTTTGACCTGTTTTGCTTATTGGGCTTGGCCCAACTCTTTCCATATGATGACTATTTTTTCCCATGTTGTTGTCATGTTTTCCCTACTGTTGGCTTTTCCTATGTTGGCTATTTTTCACCATGTTGTAGACCCGTTTTCCATGTTGTTGGCTTTCCCTATGCTAGTTAATTTTTCCCATGCTGCTATCCTGTTTTTCCCTACTGCTGTCTGTTAGATTTTCACCTTATTGTTTTCCAATACTAAGTGCATTAACTCCTCATTAAATGGGTTAACTTGAGAGGAATCTATTGGTTGTTTGGACGGCATAATTAAGTGAGCAATTTGTGACCATTTCCCCCACTTCTCCGATATATATGAGCTGTTTTATTGCTGGAAGAGGTTGGCTGTTATTATTGCTGGCGTAATCGCACTAAAACCAGCGGATTATTTAGCTTGTGATCTATCTTCTTCTACTATACTTTTTTCTATTTCGTCTCCGTCTTCTATCTAATCTTCTTTCCACGGATTCCCTTTCACAAGTATCCTCCTCCAAATATTGTGAGTGTAAGGTGTTGTTTTGCCCAATTTGTTAGTATTTGCAGGACTAACGATGACTTGAGCTGGATCATAATTTCTGTGGTGAACCGTCAGATTGATTTTTTCTTTCAGCATCATTCTCTACTTTTGTGATTTGCATGTGCGGTGACCTTACAAGATTTTTCTGGGGGTATTTTAATTTAGTTGTTTAATTATTTTATGTGTCTTCTTACCAATATTCTAAGTTTATATTCCTACCTAGTTTTTAATATTTATGTATGTTAATGTTATATTGAAAGGGAGCGTTGTCAATTGCATTTTAGTATTCTCCCACTTGCATTCCTACCTGCATCTTTCTTCTCAAAACTTTAATAAGTTGTAAGGTGTCATTGCATTGTGTTGTATTTTAAGTTTTAAGTTATTGTTGTATTCTATTTTATTGAATGTTGAAGTGTCGTTGTATCATGTTTTATTTTAAGTTATGAAGAATTATTGTGTCATGTTTAATGTGAGTTTAAAGAAGTTATGATCTAAGATTTTATTTGTTTATGTTTTATGGAAGGAAGACTTTTGTTTGTGATCTTGTTATTTTTAGATTACATCAATTTGGCATCAGAGATTTAGGTTGTCAGGCAAGTCTTCCTTTCTCTTTAAAAAATGTATAATCAAAATAATCAACAAGCGGATTGGCAATATATGTTTATGCAACGAATGGTTAACCTACAACAACAAATGGAAGAAATGACTAATATCATGGCTACACAAAATCCAAAAGGCAAATCTATTTTGAAACAAAATACAACATCTAATAAGATGACATCTATATTCTAACGAGCATATTCTAGTTGTCTGCAAAACTCACTTTGGATGATGCTTATTTATGAAGTTGGTTCTTCAATTAATCTCGATTCAGTTCATAATGTTTGTAGTAAGTTGCCATATTTTTCTTCTGAGAATCAACATACTCAAAATAAAGAAATGTAGTCTGGCTATGCTCTTCAAGATGCTCGGTTTATCACATATCCAATCAATGTGTTAGCTTAAGAAAAACAGCCTGAATGCATGAATCCTGCTTTTCAGCTGTATGATTCTATTTCTCTTAAGTTAAATTGCAATTAACCAGATTTCCCCTGAGGGTAGTATCAAGGTTTAATTAAATCTGGGGTCCTTACTTCTCAAGAGCACAAGCACTCATAGTTAATTACCTCTTTTAACACATAAGAGAGAATTCTCGATTAAGGATGAATATATTTTAGATAATTAAGTCTCAATTATGGGAAAAAATGGAGGTAAACCCGATCAAGATCCCATGGTTCCATCATCCCGGGCATATCGTTAGGTTTTAATCTACCAACACTAATGATCATTGATTGTAATGTCCAGGGAATCTGATTAGCAACTATGGGTTGCCTCCTCTCAGGGACCCTGAGTAGACTAACAAGGTTAGATGTTGAATTTTTTTATTTTAATTTTGTTTGGGGTTTATATCTATTAAAATACCCATGAATTAATTTAATTTAGTATTTATTACTTCGTTTAGAAGTGACCCAAGAATTTGGATTGGAGCAAGTCTTATTACTTCTTTAGGAAGCAGCCCAGATGTTTGGATTTAGATTGGGACTTACAGCTTTCATAGAAAGTGGCCCGATGATTTAAATTTAGGTTGGGACTTATGGCTTTCATAGAAAGTAGCCCATGTAGTTGATTTGGAATAGGGCTTACTGCTCTATTTATGAGTTGCCCAAAGATGCGTCTTACAATCTAACTCTATAGCAAGGCTGCCTGGGAGTTTTAATCGTTTGGGTAGGTCTTATGATTTCCCTTAGGAAGTTACCTGAAAAGCGGGTCTTACAGCTTAATCCCTTAGACTAAGATGTCCATGAATTTGTGTATTTTGTAGAAAATTTTACGATAGAAATTCCATATGCTTTCAACATTGGATTACATCATAATTATTTTATTTCAAAGCATTATTTAAAGATGAAATTCTCTCTTGAGGCTTATGACTTGATTTTGCAACAAGAGTTGTCCTTGTGATCGAATTTGGATAGGGACTTATAGCTTTCACTAGAAAGTAGCCCAATTAGTAGGACTTACTGCCTTTACTAAAGGTAGCCCGAAGATTTCAGTTGGGTAGGTCTTATTGCTTCCTTAGAAATTGCATAATGATGGGTCTTACAACCTAGCCCAGTAAACTAAATGGCCTGAATTGTGGGTCTTACAACCAAGTTCTATAGACTATGATGTCTGGTGAAATGTTTAAGGATATGTTATCATCTAAACATTTCCCTCAGAGGTCGGACTTACTGCTTCTATTAGAAGTGGTCGGTGTTTTAATTGGGGGTTAGGTTAATTTTTACCTAAAACTTTCCCTAATGTCAAGCTTACGGGTTTCTTTTGAAAATTGTCAGGTAGTGGGTCTTACAATCAAGTTCTTATAAACAAGGATGCCATATATTTAATTTATTTAGATTTTTAGATTTAATTGTATGTTTATTGAGTTGACACCAGTTGTTTGACACTTAGTGTTTTGCTACACCAGTGTTTTTACTATAGTACTTTTCATCTTACTATTGAGCAGCTTCTTTTTAATACCTATGTACAAGTTTTTTTTTAACAGTAGCATGCTCTCCTATTTTTAGCTATTTTAGCATTTAATTTGATATTGATTTATTTGTGATGCTTAATAAATTTTATTTATTTATTGCAGAAGCTCATACAGGAGAAACTTTGGAGAGCTTGCAAAGGAGTAGGGTTTGAGTGTATTGAGTTGTTTGTACAGTATTTAGGGAGTTTTGTAAGTTGTTGTAACTTGTTTTGCTTGGAGGGTTTCGTTTTGTGATTTGAGAGTTTTGTTTTGGGAGTTGGAGAGTAGTGTTGAATGTATTATATATGTCAATTAGTGGAAAACTAATATTTTTCCTGCATTTTCCTTCAACATTAATTTAATTAATCAACTAATCAAAAATCAAATTTTCTAGTTAATTATATTAATTTCAATTTTTAAAACTCTCATACTTTAAAACTCTCGAATTTTAAAACTCTCAAAATTTAAAATTCTCGTATTTAAAATTTCCATTTAAAATGCTCTCGTAATTTAAAACTTATTGATTTCAAATGTTCTTAGATTTTTTAAATTAACCAATTAATTTTAATTGATAAATTAATTTTTTGAGATAATTTTGTTGCAATCTTTGTTACATCATTAGCTAGAGGAAGAGAGATGATGTTTTGACAATCAGAGACCTCTAAAGTGTCAAAGAGGAATAATATTTGACATGCCACAATAATTCAAAGTCTTCTATCAAACATTACCTATGTCAGAACTTTTAAAGAGAAATCCCATTTAGAGACATTCAAGACAACTTAAAAAATAATCTTTGCATTGGAATGATAACTAACAAGTTCCTGCTTATATTGAATAGCATTCAGGAGAGAGATAAGAAGCGGGATAATTCTCATTCTTATTTCTCACAAGTAAAAGTAGAAATGAATTAAGAGAAGACATCATTAAGAAGACGATGATGATATATTGAGTTATACACTTGTCCCGAATCCATTCGAAACTTTCAATTATGATGTCAGTTGTTTCCAAATTAATAAATTATTTTGATTAATTTAATCAATTAACTCTTTATTAAATATTAATTAACTATATTAGTTAATTAATATTTAAAATTAATTTTAATTGCTCACTAAAATTTTGAGAAAATTTTAGTAGTCTCTCGGCATCCCCTCCCTACCGAGAAAGAAATCGAGACGGTATCTACCGTAATTTTTTCCTACCCGAACCTAAGGTTGACGGTATAGGTTCTTCGATTTGGAACCATCCCGACCAGATCTAAGATATGATGGCCCGGGGTCTTCAAATTTAAAACCATCCGCCCAGATCTAATAAGATCGATGGTGTGGGTCTTCAAAATTTAAATCATCCTGCCAGGATCTAAGATCGACTGCGTGGGACCTTCGAAAAAACTATCTCGGCCGAAGAAAAACTCGTGTAATCTCTATGCCTCTTCTTAAGTGAAGGTTGGACAGAAAAAAGGAAGTCGAAGGAACAAAAACAAATGACCACAGAGGAGCCGAAGAAGCAACGTGTGCAATCCCTAAACCATCTATGAAGTAACAAAGTCGAATAGCAATGGAGCCAAAGAAGTGACTTGTGCGGTCTCTACTCTTCTGCGAAGAGATGAAGTTGAACAGCATTGACGAAAAGAGAAGATGAAAAGCAAACCCTAGACACTTCTGCGAAGCAAAAAAGTCGAACAACAACGTCCGGGTCGAAGGAGCGAGGTGTGCGATCTCTACGGCATCGGGTGAGCAGGCATAGGGCTTTGGCGGAAGTGAGGGAGTTCAAATTAGGAGTGGTTTGGGGAGATATATATATATATATATATATATGGGTTGTTTTGTTGCTGGAAGAGATTATTATTATTGTTACTAGTGTAATCGCACTAAAACCTGTGAGTTATTTAGCTTGTGAGCTATCTTCTTTTACCTTATTTTTTCTAATTTGTATCGATCTTCTATCCAATCTTCTCTCCACGGTTTCCCTTCCATCTGTATCTTTCTTCTCTAAATATTATGTGTAAGGTGTTGTTGTGCCCCGTTCGTTAGTATTTATCGAAGGCGCTGTAACTTGACCTGGAACATAATTTCTTTGGCCAACCACTGGTTTAACTTTTTCTTTGATCACCACTCTCTTTTTTTTTGTGATTTTCATGTGAGATTACCTTGCAAGATTGTTCTGAGGGTATTTTAATTTAGTTGTTTTGTTATTTTGTGTGTCTTCTTATCAATTTTCTAAATTTTGTTTCCTACTTAATTTCCAATATTTGTGTATGTTTATGTTATATTGCAAGGGAATATTGTCAATTACATTTTTAGTATTCTCCTCCTTACATTCCTACTTGCATCTTTCTTCTCAAAACTTTGATAAGTTGTAGGGTGTCATTGCGACTTGTTTTATTTTATGTTCTAAGGTATTGTTGTGTCATGTTTTATTGAATGTTGAAGTATTGTTGTGTCATGTTTTATTGTAAGTTGTAAGGACTTGTTGTGTCATATTTAATGTGAGTTTGAAGTGATTGTATTCTAAGGTTTTGTTTATTTACGTTTTATGCAAAGAAGTTTTTTGTTTGTTATCTTAGTTATTTTTAGATTGCATAAATTTGGTATCAGAGATTTAGGTTGTCGAATGAGTTTTCTTTTCTCCTAAAAATTTTGCATAATAAAAATAATAAACAAGCGGAATGACAATATATATTTATGCAATAAATGGTTAAACTACAACAACAAATTGAAGAAATGACTAATACTTTGGCTGCACTAAATCAAAAAGGCAAATCCATTTTGAAACAAAATACGAGATCAAATAAGGTGACATCTATATTCCAACGAGATTCTAGTTGTCTGTAAAATTCACTTTGGAGAACTCTTATTGATGAAGTTGATCCTTCAATTAATCCAAATTCACTTCATAATGTTGTGGTAGTAAGTTACCATGTTTTCCTTCTGGGAAACAACATCCTCAAAATAAAGGAATGTAGCCTGGCTATGCTCTTCAAGAAGCTCGATTATCATTTATCCAGTCAATGATATTGTCGATAAATTTGAAACTCAAACAGCAAAGAAAGTAGTAGTCTTTGATAGGTTGGTAACATGCAAGAAACGGTGTATTAAAAGAAAGAGTGAGGTGCAAACACATACTAGCAAAAAGATGCATGACAAGGAAAGGCATAATGGAGAAGCTGTTATTCTTAAAAGACGATTTAATAAGGCGACATTGCAGTATGTTAATCAAACTGTCTGCTGCAAAAAGCCACTGAATGAAGTAAACATAAAAGAAGAGAATGTGAGGCAGCTAGAAGAACTACAATTGAAGACTGATTTTGGAGGAAGTTGTTGAAAAAAAAATGATAGCACATTAAAATATTGAGGGGAACATGCAGGTTATTAGAATGGACAACTTGAATTGATGAATCTAACTGCGTTAAGTAAATGTTATTATCCATTATTTTCCTTGATAATGATACTTTGGTTAGCAGTGTTATATCAAAAGATGTTGAGCTTTTTGAAAAAGTTAGTTTAATCACATATCATGTAAAGCCTTATTTTGAGAAAAATCCTTCAATTATTGAGAAGATATTAAAAAGTGCTGCTAAAAGCATATATTTGTGTGGGACTTTACCCCTTACTATACTTGATGATGTTGTGGATATCCGTACTACTCAAACAAGACATAGAGTGCACCGACGACTCTTGGATATATGGAATGGACATTCCCCTGACTGATAGTTAAAGATGAGGAGTTGTAGCTTCGTCATCCTGATATCTACTAGCGGATGACTGAAGCATTCTCATCAAGATATGAGATTCTTCCACTATGAGAGAGTTGATGGAATCATTTTTTATTATTTTATGTCTTTTATTTTATTTCTTTTTTTCTTATGTTTTTGGATACTATATAAGTTTATTTTGTAAGGTCCTATGATGGAAAATAACCCATGATCATGTTTGGATTTGGTGCTCTTAGAAAGTTTCACTCCTTTGATTTCCACTTATGTTGATCTAGCTCTTTGATGGTTAGTTGGGTATTTATTTGCATTCCGACCTACATCTTTCTTCTCAAAACTCTGATAAGTTGTAAGGTGTTATTGCGTCGTGCTTTATTTTAAGTTCTAAGGTATTTTTGTGTCCTGTTTTATTGAATGTTGAAGAATTGTTGTGTCATAATTTATTGTAAGCTGTAAGGACTTGTTGTGTCCTGTTTAATGTGAGTTTGAAGAAGTCGTGTTCTAAGGTTTTGTTTGTTTATGTTTTATGGAAGAAAGTATTTTGTTTGCGATCTTAGTTATTTTTAGATTGCATTAATTTGGTATAAGAGATTTACGTTGTCGGATAAGTCTTCATTTCTCATAAAAAAAATGAATAATCAAAATAATCAGCAAGCGGATTGGCAATATATGTTTATGCAACAAATAGTTAACCTACAACAACAAATTGAAGAAATTACTAATATCCTGGCTGCACTAAATCTAAAAGGTAAATCTATTTTGAAACAAAATGTGGGATCTAATAAGGTGACATCTATATTCCAACGAGCATATTCTAGCTGTCTGCAAAACATTGAAGTATTGTTGTGTCTTATTTTATTGAACATTGAAGTATTGTTGTGTCATGTTTTATTGCAAGTTGTAAGGACTTATTTTATCATATTTAATGTGAGTTTGAAATTGTTGTGTTCTAAGATTTTATTTGTTTATGTTTTATGGAAGGAAGTCTTTTGTTTGCGATATTAGTTATTTTTAAATTGCATCAATAAGATATCAGAGATTTAGAATGTCATGAAAGTCTTTCATTATCTTAAAAAAGAAAAAAATTGGATAGTCAAAATAATCAACAAGCGGATTGGCAATATATGTTTATGCAACAAATGGTTAACCTACAATAACAAAGGGAAGAAATGACTCCCTACTGCACTAAATCCAAAAGGCAAATATATTTTAAAACAAAATGTGGGATACAATAAGGTGATATGTATATTCCAAAGAACAAATTCTATTTGTCTGCAAAACTCAATTTGGAGAATGTTTACTGATGACATTGGTTCTTCAATTAAACCTAATTCAGTTCAAAATGTTTGTAGTAAGTTGCCATATTTTCCTTCTATGAAGCATCATCCGCAAAATAAAGAAATACAGCCAGGCTATGCTCATCAAGATGCTCAATTTATCATTTATCCAGTCAATGATATTGTGAATAAATTTGAGACTCAAAAAGCAAACAAAGTTGAAGTCTTAGATAGGTTGATAGCAAGTGAGAATCGATGTATTAAAAGAAAGAGTGAGGTGCAAACACCCTGGCAAAGAGATGCATGACCGTGAAAGGCACAATGGAGAAGTTTCTATTCTTGAAAGGTGATCTGATGAGGCGACATTGCAGTATGTTCATCAAGCTCTCTACTGCAAAAAGCCACTGAATGAAGTAAACATAGAAGAAGAGAATGTGAGGCAGTCAAAAGAATTTCAATTGGGGACAACGAGATTGATAAAACCTTCATAGCTCATCAAAATATTGAGGGGAAGATGCAGCTTATAGAGGAGGAACAACTTGAATTGATGAATCTGACTGCGTTAAGCAAATGTTTATCATCCAATATTTTCCTTGACAATAATACATTGGTTAGCAATATTCAATCAAAAGATGTTGAACTTTTTGAAAGAATTGGTTTAATCACATACCATGTAAAGCCTTATTTTGAGAAAAATCCTCCCATTATTGAGAAGATATTAACAGAAACTGCTAAAAGCATATAGTTGTGTAGGACATTGCTCCTTATTATTCCTGATGATGTTGTGGATATTTGTACTACTCAAATAAGTCATGGAGTGCACCGACCACTCATAATTAAATGGAATGAACATCGACCTGACTGACAGTTGATGATGAGGAGTTGCAGATTTGTCATTCTGATATCTACCAGCAGATAACTAAAGCATTCTCATCAGGACATGAGATTCTTCCACTATGGGAGAATTGATGGTATCATGTTTTATCATTTTATGTCTTTTATTTTATTTATTTTTTTTCCTTATGTATTTGGATTCTATATAAATTTATTTTGTATGGCCGTATGAAGGAAAACAACCCATTATAATGCTTGGATTTAGTGTTCTTAAGAAGTTTCATTCCTTTTGCGAGCTATCTTCTTCTAACTTACTATTTCTATTTTGTCTAACTGTTCTATCTAATCTTGAGAAATCGTGCAAGTCCCTATTGCATTCATTTAAAAGCATTATAGTCCTGCATCAAATCTTCTCCACATGATTTCTCTTCAACATGTATCTTTCTCTCCAAATATTGCAAGTGTAAGATGTTGGTGTATTCCATTTGTTGGTATTTGTCGGAGGCGCGTCGACTTCAGCTGGATCCTAAACTCTGTGGCTAGCCACTAGTTTGATTTTTCCTTTGAGTATCATTCTCTATTTTCGTGATTTGCATGTGAGGTGACCTTACAAGTTGTTCTAAGAGTATTTTAATTTAGTTGTTTGGTTATTTTGTGTCTTCTTATCAATTTTCTAAGCTTTGTTTCCTACTAAATTTTCAATATTTGTTTATGTTTATATTATATTAAAAGGGGGCGTTGTCAATTGCATATCATGTAAAGCCTTATTTTGAGAAAAATCCTTTTATTATTAAGAAGATATTAACATTTGCTGCTAAAAGCATATAGATGTGTGGGACTTTGCCCTTACTGTTGCCGGGTAATGGGTCTTACAACCAAGTTCTTATAAACAAGGCTACCCATGAATTTTAATTTCATTATTTGAGTGAACTGTGGTTGTTCGTACAATGACTGGAGATTTGTTCTGTACATGTTTAAGTTGGGTTGAGTTTGTGATTTTGATACTTCGAAGTTTTGACACTGCATTAGTGTTTTAGTTATTCTGAGCTCATAGTCTTTTTCGTACTACAGTAGTCCACTACTCTACCTATTTTTTCAATGTTGTTGCTCTACCAGCTTTTTCGTACTTAGATTTTCTTGCTTTTTAGTACTTTATTCTACCTGCAGTAGTTATATTTATTATTTTCTAGCATTAATTTAATTTATTTATGATGCACTGATTCTTGTTTGCTTGTTTGCAGGTACGTGATACTTGCAGCAGTTCAGGGAGCTCGCAGTTAGTTGCAGGAGCTAGTACATGATGGATCTTGGGGTGATATCAGAGTATTGCTTTGTACTTATTTGAGTTGGTAAAGTTATTTGTTTGGAGAGTTGTAGAGTTTATGAAGGATTGTGTTGAGAGCTTGTATATGTCTGATTAGTAGAAATATTATTTCTCTTCCTATATTTTCTTTTACGCTTAACTAATTAATCAATTAGCTAAAAATCATCTTGTTAATTATATTAATTTCAATTCTTAAAACCCTCATACTTTAAAACTCTCAAAATTTAAAGCTCTCGTATTTTAAAAAAATCATTTAAAATGCTCCTTTGAAACTTTCAAATTTAAAAAAAAAATCTCTTGTATTTTAAAATTAACCTATTAATTTTAATTGATTAGTTTTGAAATGATTTATCACAATCTTTGCTACCTCAATAACTAAATGAATAGAGGTGATGTTTTGACAATTAGAGACTTAAAATGTTTCAAAGGGAAATAGTATTTGAAATGCCACAACAATTCAAAGTCTTCTACTCAATGTTACTTGTGTTAGAATTTTTTTAAAGAGAGATATATTTTATAGACATTAAAGACAATTTCATTTAGAGACATTCAAGGCATCTCAAGAATAGTCTTTAGGCTAAAACAATAGCCAACAAATTCTCACTTATGCTGAGTGACATTTGGGAGAGCAATGTAGGATAAAAATAAATGAGAGAAAATTCCCGCCCCTTTGTCTTATAGAAAATTTTTAAGGTAGGCTCTTAGTAGCAATTCAAATGATGATTGCACAAATCCTTAAAAAAGAAGAAATATTTAGATTAGAGGAACAGGAGGAAAATGAGCGTTTGTAATTTATAAAATCACATACATTTGACAATTCAATTAATCATTAATTCTAATCAATTAATTTTATTAAATGTTAATTAACTAAATTAGATAATTGAAAATTAATTTTGACATTTTAATTGAAGCTGAATTGCTCTTTAGATTTTTGAGGCAATTTCGGTAGCCTCCCGGTATCCCCTCCCACTGAGGGAGAAATTGGGACGGCATTTGTCGAAATTTCTTCCTATCCAGACCTAAGGTCGACGGCGTAGGGTCTTTGAATTTAAATTATCACGCTAGGATCTAAGATCGACTGCGTTGGTTCTTCGAATTTAAATCATCCGCCCAGATCTATAAGATCATGACACCGATCTTCAATTTCAAACCATCCCGGCCGGACCTAAGGTACAATGACCCGGGATCTTCAACACTTCTAAAAAATCTTATTTTCTTCTTTATTATTTTTTTATCTTATATATAATATCATATGTTAAGAAAGGTAGGGGTAGACCTAAAAAGACTTGGTTAGAAAATATTAGGAATGACCTTTCTTTATTAGATTTAAACGAGAATTTGACTTTTAATAGGACACAATGGAGAAAAAGGATTCATGTAGCCGACCCCACGATGTGGGATAAAGGCTTGATGTTGTTGTTGTTGTATATATAATATCATATTATTTTTAATTATATTTATATATGACAATTATATCATATATTAAAATATAATATATAACATTATATTATTATATATTATATATAATATAAGAGAGAGGGAGAGAAGATTTAGGTCGAGTCTGTTCAAACATTTGCATCCGATCGAACGAGCATAGTCGAACAATAACAGAGGAACCAAAGTGGCCACAGTGCCATCTCTCTGCACCTCGTTAAATTCAGCAGAATGAGTTTTATGCACGCATTAAATCCCGGCAATGGGTAAATCCCTCGGTTCGGTGGTTTTATGGGATTTGGCCGAAGAAGCGCACAAAGGGTATAAAGTTACCTTCACAACCAGACAGCTCATGTTGTTATTTCCAATCAAAATGTTGTAACTTCCAATTCGACAGGAAGGGAAATTCTTCAAAGGAGCAAAGTCGGACAACCACGGAGGAGCCGCAGAAGCAACGCGTGCAATCGCTACACCTCCTGTGAAGTGACAAAGCCGAACGACAACAAGGGGCAGAGGAAGCGTCACGTACAACCTCTACACTAAGTGAATTAATTCCTTATTACATGGGTTAATTTAATAGGCTTTGATTGGTTGTTTGAGCGACACAATTAAGTAATTCGTGACCATTTCCCGCTTTCTCCTATATATGGGTTGTTTTGTTGTTGGAAGAGGTCGGTTGTTATTGTTGCCGGTGTAATTGCACTAAAGTCTGCGGGTTATTTTGCTTGAGAGCAATCTTCTTCTACCTTACTTTTTCTATTTTGTCTCGGTCTTCTATCCAATCTTCTTTTCATGGTTTTCCTTCCACCTATATCTTTTTTCTCCAAATATTGTGATTGTAAGGTGTTGTTGTGCCCCGTTTGTTGAAATTTGCCGAAGGCGCGCCGACTTGAACTGGATCATAATTTCTATGATGAACCGCTGGTTTGACTTTTCCTTTGAGCGTCATTCTCTATTTTTTTGACCTTACAAGGTTGTTCTGAGGGTTTTTAATTTAGTTGTTTGGTTATTTTGTATGTCGTCATATCCATTTTCTATATTTTGTTTCATACTTAGTTTCCTATTTGTGTATGTTTATATTATATTGAAAGGGGGTGTTGTCAATTGCATTTCTAGTGTTTTACTTGCATTCCTACCTGCATCTTTCTCCTTAAAACTTTGATAAGTTGTAAGGTATCATTGCGTCGTATTTTATTTTAAGTTTTAAGGTATTTTTGTGTCCTGTTTTATTAAATGTTTAAGTGTTGTTGTATCATATTTTATCATAAGTTGTAAGGACTTTTTGTGCACTATTTAATGTGAGTTCGAAGTGGCTGTGTTTTAAGATTTTATTTGTTTATGTTTTGTAGAAGAAATATTTTGTTTGCGATCATAACTATTTTTATATTGCATCAATTTGGCATCAGAGATTTAGATTGTCAGGCAAGTCTTCCTTTCTCTTAAAAAAATGCATAGTCAAAATAATTAACAAACAGTTTGACAATATATGTTTATGCAGCAAATAGTTAACCTACAACAACAAATGGAAGAAATGACTAATACCCTAACTGCACTAAATCCAAAAGGCAAATCTATTTTAAAACAAAATACGGGATTCAATAAGGTGACATCTATATTCCAACAAGCAGATTCTAGTTGTCTGCAAAACTAACTTTGGAGAATGCTTATTGATGAAGTTGGTTCTTCAATTAATCATGATTAAGTTCATAATGTTGATATTAAGTTGCCATATTTTCCTTCTGGGAAACAACATCCCAAAAAAAAATAGAAATACAGCCAGTCTATGCACTTCAAGATGCACAGTTTATCATTTATCCAGTCGATGATATTGTTGATAAATTTGAGACTCAAACAGTAGACAAAGTTGAAGTCTTAGATAGTGGTAGCATGTGAGAAACGATGTATTAAAAAAAATGAGGTGCAAAAACAGACTGTCAAAGAGATTCATGACAGTGAAAGGCACAATGGAAAATATGCTTATTTTGGAAAGCCTATCTGATGAGGTGACGTTGTAGTATGTTGATCAACATGTCTACTGCAAAAGACCGCTAAATGAAGTAAACATAGAAGTAGAGAATGTTAGGCAACCAAAAGAACTATAATTAGGGACAATGGCTATGAAGGAAGCTATTGATAAAACCTTTATAGCTCATCAAAATATTGAAGGGAACATGCAGCTTATAGAGGATGAACAACTTGAATTAATGAATCTAACTGCGTTAAATAAATATTTATTATCCATTATTTTTCATGATAATGATACTTTGATTAGCAGTATTTATCAAAAAATGTTGAAAATTTTGAAAGAGTTGGTTCAATCACATATCTGTAAAGCCTTATTTTGAGAAAAATTATTTTATTATTGATAAGATATTAAAAGGTGCCACTAAAAACATATAGTTGTGTGGGACTTTGCTCCTTACTATTACTGATGATGTTGTAGATATATGTACTACTCAAATAAGACATGGAGTGCACTGACGACTTTTAGTTAAATGGAATGGACATCCCCATAACTGATTGTTAAAGTAGAGGAGTTGCAACTTCATCATCCTGATATCTACCAGCAGATGACTAAAATATTTTCATCAAGGGATGAGATTCTTCCACTATGAGAGAATAGATGGAATAATGCTTTATCATTTTATATCTTTTATTTTATTTCATTTTTTCTTATGTTTTTGGATACTATATAAGTTTATTTTGAATAACTCTAATGATGGAAAAGAACCCGTGATAATGCTTGGATTTGGTGCTTTTAGAAAGTTTCACTCCTTTGGTTTCCACTTGTGTTGATCTAGCTTCTTTGGTAGTTAGTTGTGTATCTATTTTGGATTATTTTGCTTATTGGGCTTGGCCCAACTCTTTCCCTATGCTGGGTATTTTTCTCCATGTTGTTGTCCCATTTTTCCTACTGTTGGCTTTCATTGTGCTGGTTATTTTTGCCCATGCTGTCATACTATTTTTTTCCAATGTTGATGTCCTATTTTTCCCCATGCTACTATCCTATTTTTTCCCTGTTGCTGGCTATTAGGTTTAGACCTTGTTGTTTTCTTATACTAAGTGCATTAACTCATTATATGTGTTAACTTGAGATGCTTCTATTGATTGTTTGGGCAGCATAATTAAGTGAGAAATTTGTGACCATTTTTCTCCATCTCCTCCTATACATATGGGCTATATTTTATTAGAAGGGGTTGATTGTTATTGTTGTTAGGGGTGTCGATATTTTACATGACCTGAAAACCCGACTCAAACTCGGCCCAAAAATTTTGGGTTAGGGTCAACCCGGACCCAAAAATGGTCGAGTTCAGTTCAGGATTTTTAACTCGTTTCAATTTTCGGATCGGGTTCATGTCAACCCGAAAACTCATTTTAGACTCGAATTTGACCCTCTGTGACAAGCAGTTAGCATCAATTTAGGTTTAGCCGTTTAGGCGTTTAGCGATAATGAATAATCTATATTCATTTCATTTCGACTTTTCAAGTCTTCGATTCGACGCTCTGGTCTCAGCTTTTAGCTTTCGCAATTCGCAGTCTTGTCTCGGTCTCTCTGGGTTCCGTCTTGTTGGTTGTTGCCTTCCTCTCCTTCTTCGATTCTTCTTGTCGAATCCTCATCCTCTATCTTAATCTCGTACCTGTAGTTTGTTATGTGCACTCTGTCCCCCTGTGGTATAATCACTTATATTATTATGACTTTTAGAATTTAGATATTAGGTTTATTCACTGTTTTGGTTTTGAAATTTCTCGTCGAATCCTCTATCTTAAGGTTTTGGCTTTTCATTTTGAGGCTTTTTGCATTAAGAATTAAGGGCTTTGGGCCATTGCTATGCTAAATAGCGCATCAATTTTTTCCATTTTTTCTATTTTGATTTTTAGGGCTTCGTATATTTTATGGTTTCTCAATTTACATTTAACAATTATGTTGCTAAAGGGTTATACAAATTTGAGGGTTTTACCGCTTTAGGTTTAGAACCGTAGCACCATTCATGCATCATGGATTTTTTTGGGTTTCGCATAACAAAACTTTTACAGTGTAAAATGGCATTTGTGAACGTGTTTGTCATTTATTTTGAAAAAAAAAAATAAACTCTATTGTTATGGTCAGTGGTGCCCGGTGGGGATTGGGGATAATTGCTGATTGTTGAACATGAAATAGTTGTTCTTTATTTTCCATGCATTTCAATGGCCTATGCAGCAATGAAACATAAGTTGTCTGACGGCCCTGACTATTTAAGAAGAATGGTTTTAGGGATGATAACAAAATTTGAAAAGTACTGGTCGGATTTTAGTGTGATTTTAGCAATAGCAAACATTCTTTATTCATGATACAAGTTTGCATTCATTGAATGGTGCTACATAAGATTGTATGAGGGTGATTGTGTATGAACTTAAAAAGGTAAAAGAAAAATTGTTCGGATTATTTGCAAACAACTCAAAAAGTAGTGGGAATCTTTCATCCAGGGTTGGATCAAGTGCAACTACGAGACATTCTAATGTATCAAGTCACTCTTATCTATTATAATAGTCACAGTTTCTTCAGGTGTTTGTGCTTTTACAATTTTTTTTTCATATATTATATATAGTTACTCTATCTTTCAACCATAACTTTCACAAACAGGACTTTGATTCATTTAACGAAGTCATTATGCCTAAAAAATCATAATTAGAAATATATCTCGATGAACCCAAACTTGATAGGAGAATAGAGCTAGATATATTACAATTTTGGAAAGGCAATCAATATAAGTAGGCTTCTGCAATGACTGGTGACATGTTATGTATTCCCATAACAACAGTGGCCTCCAAAAGTGCCTTCAACAACAGTGGTAGAATTCTAGATCAGTATCGATGTGTACTAAAACATGACATTGTTGATACTTTGGTTTGTACAAAAGATTTGTTGTATGATGATCAAGGTGCAATATTATTCAACCCTTAAATTAATTTATACTACAAGAAAAGTATTTAATCAATGTTTATATTTCTATTTGTTGCAGCTTTACATGACCCTGAACTTTAAGCTATGACGAGGATATTCTAAATTTAATGGTTGAGCAAGTTCAAGAAGAAGTAAGGGAAAGTTCTGTTATTAGATGATAGAAAATTAATGGATTTCGTAAAGACAATTAAGTGAACTATTATTAGAATATCTATTGTTGGCTATCAGCTGCTTGCTAGTTGGTTGTTGTAGTTCCCACTACTTCTGACTTTCTGTTATTTTCTTGTGGCTTATATTGTTATACACTTATGCACAAGTAGCAAAACTGCAGCACCTAAGTAGCAGTTGCAGCATTCCATTTAAATTTATATCCATGGTCTACTTAAATGCTTTTATAAGTTATCGCTCATTTTGATGTATGTTATTTGTGTATGTTCTAGTATATTTGCTATTTGTTTGTAGTGTCTATTTTAGTATTTTAGTGTTATTTGTTGTTGTTGGTTTGTTGGGAACATGAGTCACATTTTTGGATTTTTGGGCCTTTCACAAAACTATTGTTATTTGCGCCTTTGAGGTTTTCCTGAACTCTGTTATGGCTGTTGACCTATTCTAACTGTAATGATGTTGGCCAGTTGGCCTGTCTCTATGGGTTGTGAGCGGTTGATTGTTACTAAAGCTTAAGCAATAATAACAAACCCTCTAAATTGAAAGTGAGAGCCGTTGGGGGTAAATCTAATATACTATTCCATATGGCTTTCATGAAGAACAGATACTCTATTAAGCTTAATGCAAAGTGCAAATTGTTGGATGCCGCCTTGGATGGTAATAGTCTAATAGATAATTAGAATTTAGAAATATCAAATATTCAATATTTGCTCACTTTATATTAATTGTTGAATGAGTTGGAGGGTTTACCTGAGCTATTCATTGAAGCTTTTTAATTGTACTGTCTCATGAATCATAATTTAGAATTATGTATGGTTAAGATTTTTTAAGCTTGTAAGACAATGTCTTTTGCAGTGAATTCAACTTGAAGAGTATGAGTTTGATCTCGTAACTTGATATTTGAGCTTGTAATTTTAGATTATAGAGTTTATAATTTAAGCTTGTAAGTTGTAATTTATGTTATGTAATTGTAATGTACTGTGTTAGGTATTATGTAAAAAAAATTGTAAATTTTTTAATAAAATTTAACTTTTTGCCACTTATCAATTATTAAGAGTATATAGAAGAGTTTTGTAATGCAAATCTGCCATCAAGATGCAAAAAAAAACTGAAGCTATTATATTGCATTTTGGGTCGGGTCCGGATAACCCAAACCCAAACTAGGTCGGGTTCAGGTTCATAAAAGTGACCCGAACCCAGAATCAAGTCGGGTTCAGGTCTGGTAAAAAATTTGGTGGGTCGAAGTCAGGTTGGACCCGAACCCGACCATGAACTAAATTTGATAGCCCAAATTATTGTTGGTGTAATCCACTATCATATATGTTATATATATATATATATATATATATATATATATATCTGTATGTGTGTGTGTGTGTAAATAATAACAAACCTATTAGTCAAAAGCTTTATAATAATTTCATTCAACAAACTGCATAAACTACAATATTTAGAAATATGAATAATATTTGGACAGTCAAATACAAAATTAACTCCATCATGCATTAGTATGTGTGGTTATGTGCATTTGTATACTTTGCTTGTAATTCATACAATCAAATCAGCACATACAATTTACACACAAGCTCGCATATGCAGTCATTAAAAATAGAGTTAATTTTATATTTCACTCTTCAATTGTTATTTTGAACCTATACAGTGCATTAAAAGAAATGTGTCAAGCCTATACATGATTTAGGTATCTTTAATTAAAAGAAATAAGGTCTACAAAATATTGATGGAACTAAATTTGATTTAGGTATTTATTAAATTTATATAATTTCAAAATGATTTTCTTAGACATGAAGCATTACAAATTTTGATTGACATGTATTAGTGAAGCTAAAAAAATAAGTCAAGTAATCTTTTAAGGTATCTTTAATTGATAGTTATTCATGTAGATGAAAAATTATATTGTGTAATTTACATACTAAAAAACACGTATAACTCACACACACACACATGCAAACATATGCAAACAAGCAAACACATTCAAGCAAGATGGAGTAGATTTTTCTATTTTACTCTCCTAATAGTTTTTTTATTCCTAAATGTGTTGAATAAGCAATGTGTTGAATAGAATTATTACAAAGATTTCGATCTTTCATCAGCTATTTTTTACTCTAAAGATATTACACTATTATTTTAATTGTTTCATTTGTGGTTTCATTAAATATTATAAGTATAAATATTTAGTTGATTCGCTAACTAGGGGTGTCAATTAATCACACCACCCAATACCCCGACCCAAAATAATTGGGCTTCGGGTCAACCTGTTTAACAAAATGGTCGGATTTAGTTCCAATTTTTGACCCAATTAAAAAATCAGGTCAACCCACTAACCTGAATTTGACCCAATTTGACCCAAGTCCCCCGCCTAGACACAGTCGGGTTTAATTCCAACATTCGGGTTCGGGTCAACCCGCTAACTCAAATATGACCCAATTTGACCCGAGTCCCCCGCCTAGGCATAATCCCGCACAGCACACAGTCACCAATTGCGCGCAGCTGAGAGCTGGAGATATGAGCGTAGCAATCTTGTGCTTGTCATCACCCGCATTCACACACACATGCACAAAGCCCTAGCAGTCAAGCTAGAATGGCCGAACCCGAAGTCATGCATTCGCACCGCGTGCTCCAACGCCTGCACTAGTGAAAACTGTAGTCCTGCACCCGGCCCTCGCACATTCACACACTCTTGCATCTAAAGTCCTGCTCCCGTGTTGCGTCATACTCTCTCACGCACACGCGATTTTTGTGTCGGGTTGGGTCAATACGGTAACCCGACAAGTCGGGTTCATGTGTTAGTTTTTTACCCGTTTACAAAACTGGGTTAGGTTCGGGTCAACTGAATTGGACCCGGGTGAATTCCGGGTTAAACCTGAACCCGGCCCGAATACCCATTTACCCATGCTGCAAATAAATTAAGATTACATGTTAAAGTGTAAGGGAATTTTATATTGAAAGAAAATTAGTGATAGCTAATTAGCACTCTGAGATTAAAAAAGTGAGATATCAATACTTGATGCTCTATTTTCAAAAGATGTGCTGATGAGAATGTTTTAATATTTATTTTCATTGGATTTGTTGATTTTATATGTTAAAACAGACTTATTTATCATCATGCTTAAGATTATTTACATCAAACTAATTGGATCAAACAAACTAATTAAATTTATCATTCGATCCAATTGAATTAATTCATTAATCAAATTAAACTAATAAATATTTTAAGATGTGGTTCAACAAAAAAACATGCGTTGGCGTGATCAAATGAATAAATATAAATCAAGTGAAAAGAAAATTATAAAGCCAAAAAAAATTAAAAACCGCATCATGCATACCTTTTAAATACCATCACTGCCATATGTAATATCAAAATACCTAGCTCAAGTTACTAGTCAATGCTACAAAATTGTAGTATCTATCTCATCAGCCTTCATCATCACTATTTGTTGCTTGATCTTGTCTTGAAGTTTGACACCTTTTAAAATTTATCAAAAAAGAAAGAGATAAGAAGTGTCCATAAGATTATTTGCAATAAGAAACTTACTAGCTTCCAAGCATATGATATAAATACGACTTCATTGCAAGGAAAATTTAAGCATGGTAATAATTGATAAAATAAAATTGTAAGATAGAATCGATTAATCTTCTAAACAAAATATAAAAAAAGCTAGGAAACATGTTAGAGCTACATTTCACTTAAGAAAAGTAAGCAAAAAAAGGGCTAAATCTATTACAAAATTAAACTACCAGGGCTTGTAATTCATTAGAAAGCATCAACATGATATCATATTACTAAAAACGTGCTTTTACTATGCCAATAAAAGATAAGAAATTCAAGGCATATTTTACGCATATATAAACCATGTTAAAAAGGTCATCAGTAACAAAATTTTGGTCCACTTTGTAAACAATATCAAGTAAGGAATTACATATGATGAGGATATTCATGCTTGTTAGTTGGCATTATGATATTTGATAAGTGCTACATGAAAACTTTTAGTTTTTTTCTCCAATAAATTCATTAATGGGTGTTGTTTTGATGTTGATTTCCTTA
>NW_021318705.1:253854-348737 GCF_001605985.2 Dendrobium catenatum
GCAATCCACCATGCACATATTATAAAAATTTCTACTAGTTGTTTAATCTCAAATCACTTGGGAGGATTATATTATATTGTTATATAGCTTTTATTGTATTTATGTTTTAAGAGCTCACATAAAGTTGTGGAACCATATGGATATGTTTTGATAGTGCTTAATAAATAATAATTTAAATTTTTCAGATATTATTAAATAAAATATATTATATTATAATTAATTTCATATTTGATTAAATATTTTAAATTAAATTATTTAAATATATTATAATTTGAATTGGCCGATTTTTAAAAATCGGGATCGATTCAATGGTTGGCCGGTTGAACCAACAATTCAAACAAGTTATCACTGGTTTGATGCTGCACCGGTTTTTCATAAGGACCGAATCAGCCACATGACCAGTTCGCGGTTGAACCGGTTAAAACGATTGATCAGGTCCAATTTTCAAAACCATAATAAATAAAGGCTCTTTAACCCTGAAATTTATATTTGGAGAGATTAGAAGCATAACTAGAGAAAGCCTCTAGTGTCTTGTATCCTGGAATTCTTCCAGGTGGTAGCCAAATCTCCCCTCCTTCCTTCCCGTGGCCAATCAGCCACCTGCCAGTTGCAATCAGGCAGTTTTCTATCATTCCTCTGTCATCGTCCATCCTTCCAGGAAGACCTAGTTGTTGTTGTTCTTCTGCCTAAGGTTTTTAAAACCAAACTGGTCGATTCAACCAGTTGAACCGTGCACCGGCCAGTCGGCTGAATCAGTTTATTCCCAGAACCAAGATAGCAGAAAATCGTGATAAAACCAGTTGGCCCGGCGATCGGACCACGAAACCGACGACAATTTTCAAAAACCATTCGGCTGTGTTAAAACAAAATATCATCAATGGAAATTAGATCAAGTGGTATTTGAGGGAAAAAATAGGATAGTAAAAACCTAATATTCCTATTCCTATCTTGTTCGTCTGCATTTCGTTCGCGTAAATAGTCTTGTTCCGACATTCCGTTCATATCGTCTCGACATCCTTCACGAACTCGACGAGCGGCTACAACCATGCCGACGTTATTCCTTTTCGGCATCACACTCCCTTCTCCTATTTGTTTCAATATGTGGGATGTAAGATTTTGGAAACTAATTTTTCTAGGTTTTGTTTTAGTACTTTTTTAAATATTTGAGTCGAAGAACTTTTTGCATGAGCTTTTTAAACTTGATAGTTTTCTCCTATTTTTATCGTTTTGAATTGCATTTGGCTCAACTTTAGTCTTCTGGATTTGCTTCAGAAAACCTTCCGTTTCTCTTTATCCACCTAAGCCAATTGAGATTGTATCATTATATATTAGAACACTAAAAATAAAAGGAGATTTGACACCATACCACAAAGATATTTAAGAATGTTAGGTCCATTTGGAAATATTTTATTGTTGTGTTGTCTTTATTGATGCAAATTAAAATTTTTAATATCCCCATATGAATGAATAATCTGCTTTGCCAATAGATTTTTTTCATGATATTCAATCAATAAAGCAGTCGTGCATTCTTAGTTTCCAATGAATTGTCTTTATGTTACTTTGTGATTGTGTTATCACAAAGTGTTAAAGATATATACCTAATATTCTTTATTTTACTATTTTGAGTTATCACAAAGTGTTAACATAATAATTAACCACATCACAATAAGTTATCATAGCGTTAACATGACATAATATTTATGAAAAAGAGGATTAGAGTAAGAAGTACTCTAATGTGATTTGTTGCACTTATAGTTATGAAAAAGAGGATTAAAGGATTAATTTTCTTTTCTTCATTTCATTTATAGAATTTCATCCACTAGAGGAAAGGAAACGGAGATTTCAAATAAAATTTAGAAGAGAAATTATGAAGAGGTATGTAACCCAATACCATCCTTAATTTTCAAAAATAATGTGTTACACTATTTTATATGCTTCATAATTGTTTATTTTGTCACATATTTTAATTGATTGTATCATTATTACATCAATGATATTATATTTAAATAAAATTAGTATTTATTGCATTTTCCAGTTCAATCCCGGTTCAACCTTTGAACCTTCAACCTCTCCTTCATCCGGTTCATTGGCCAGTCCAGTTTTTAGAACCATGCTTTTGCCATTCACCAAGAAAGCTGCAGCCAGCCACAAAGAACTGAAATTTTCTTCTCATTGACCCAGAAATCTGCAGCAAGATCCACCTCCAAACATCTTCAGCCTTCTAGAAGACTTGTCTTGACTAATTCTAGTTGATTAGCCTTTGTCTCTTTGTCTTTGTACTCATTATTGATGTCATTCGGACTTGCAACTAATAAATTCTAGATTATTTTCTTCTCTTCCGGATTTTTGACAGATTTACAGTGTCAATCCAGTTCAGACTTTCTCACACATTCACATTCAGAGAGCATGTTTTTCTGAAAGCAGTTTGAGGACCATCTTTTCGTTGTGTAGATAGGGTTAGCATTGTTGTGGTCCTCTCAAGAATGCTAATACATTAGGAAGCTAAATCACAGAAGTTCAGAATCCTTCATATTTTAGAATGGCTAAGCCTGGTGAGGTTAACTCAGTCAAAAATGTACCTTCAAAGTTACCATTCAATAATAACAATTGTTTTGATAAGTAAAGCTCCAGTTAATCAAAAGAAAGTTAAGAGAGACAAAAAAAAAATCACAGAAGAAAGAGTTTTTTATAAGAAAAGCATAAAAATTGGCATCAATTAGATTAATAAGGAAATCAGAAATGATAAAAGGCGCCAATTGCTCAGAAAATCATAAACTTTGTAAAAAAATATATAGAGCAGATCATATAGTATTAGAACTTAAATAAAACAGTGGAAAGCTGCATGGGTGCACAATAAGAGTAATCATCACTTACCTTTTCAATTTCAACCCAACCAGGATTTTAGCCTCAATTTATCAGAAGTAGAACCATCCCTGTAGATAAAGAAAAATAGATATGTTATCCTTATGCATCATGGACCAGATGGTTTTATATCAAAAAAGAAGAGAACAAAGTCCTGTTTCAGGTTAAGTACCTCAATGCTTCAGAGTGCAGAGAAGGCCTTTTCATGCAGTAAGAGTCCAGAAGTATCAAGAGCCCAGTACTTCATGATCTTACCAGAATCTAGATTTTCTCCACAGTAATAATGCAATCATCCTTATGTCGCACCTAAAGTTACGGCAACAACCTAGCTTCCAGATGACACAAGAAGCTCTTGAGGTGAATGAGAACCAGTTTCCCCATTCTCAATAAAACAAGAATTTTCAAAGTACATCAACCTTGGATAAAAAGAATCTGACTCATCAATGCAGACATGATCAAATCCTCCAAAAAGATGGAAATAAGTAGCTTTCATTGAGCTCATTCCATGAACATGCAAATTCTTCAACATAAAAAGGGCTAAATTAACGCGACCTAATTTAATTAAAACATGGGCAACAGCATTCACAGAAATGCAATCCATCTCAATCCCTGTGGCCATCATATCCTTCACTAGCTTCTTTGTTCCATCCCAATCTCTACTCTTACATAAGCCACAAAGCATCACATTGTATGTATAAATATTAGGGTCTGGACCAAAATGCTTCATCTTTTCAAACAAAGCTCGAGCTTCTTCAAATCTACCACTTTTGGAAAGCGCATAAATAGTAATGGTATAAGAAACAACATCTATGCAATAATTCTTCAAAACAGCTTTCCGGAATAACCAAATAGCTTTGTGATATTTCCTGTTCTTGACTAGTCCATCTAGGATTGCTGAGTGGACATATGCATCAACATCAGGATTACTCATAAGAATTTCATAATATACATAAAGAGCATGCTCCGTTCTTCCTAACCTGCAGAGACTGCTCAGCAATCCAGTATAACTATAACTGTCTGGAATGAGTTCTCTATCAATCATCATATTGTATAACATCAAAGCTTCAGAGGGAAGACCAGCCTTGCAGTAACCGGCGATTAAGGAATTATAAAACACAACGTCATCTTTAAATTTTAATCCAGCTGTTAATTCAAGAAGCAAACTTATTTTTTGTGATGAAAAAAATATTTGAGCCAAAGAAGATAGAGTGTATGAATCCGGCTCCACTTTCTTCTTTCGAAGGATAAGGAAAATATCAATCGCGACATCAAATCTTCCTATCTTTAATAGATAAGAAATAAGAAAGTTGTATAAAACTAGATCAGGGTGGCAATCATTAGAATGCATAACATTTAAGATACATGGCACCTCCCCAAGCATTTGAGCTTCGCAAAGCCCTTTGATAAAAGACGTATAGGTGACAACAGTATGTGGGCAACCAGCTTCTGCCATCTTCCTCAAATGCTCACATGCCATCTCAACTTTTCCAGTCCGGCAGAAAGAATCAATCAAAATTGTCCATATGGTCACCGAAACATGCCTCCCTAGAACTACCAGTAAAGCTAACAACTGCAGCAACTCCACATGTCTTCCGGCCTTGCAGAAACAATCCAGGGCCATTACAAAGGTCCCCTCGTTGAGGGAAAAGTCTCTCCCAACCATTTCTCTCAACAAACCCCGAACACTGATCCAATCACCTAACTTACAAAAATTGCGAAGAACTATATTAAAAGTGAGAAAATTTGGGAACTTGGTTTCTCTATAAATTCCCATTGCTTCATCGAACTTCCCACTCTTGAACTGTATGTCGAGAACTATGTTCCTGATATAAGTGTTGGGTTCGTAGTTTCGTCTGCACATTTCCTCGAACACTTCAAGTGCAAACCTAAACTTTTTAGCTCGCCAGTAAATCCTAAGCAATACCAAGAAAGTTTGCGCCTTTATGGAACAACCGAGACACTCGAGATGCCGGACGATGTTATTCACGAAACCGAACCTTAAGGAGAGGCGGACGATGGCGGGAATTATCTTATCGAAGGAGCTGGGAGCGTGGAAGTAATTGCGCTGGTGAGCGGCCCAAAGGAAAAAGCTGAGCGCGATTGCGTCCGAGGGGCAATTGGAGACCGTTGTATCAACTATCTCAGGGCTAAGACGGAGCTGAGAGCAACGGAGGGTTGCAGACCCCGGATTTTTGTTTGAATTGCGCGACGGTTTAGTCCTACTCGAGCTTGCATGGAGGAGTCTCCTCCATCTCACAAGCATTTAGGGTTTACCGGTTTAGGGCTTAGGAGCTCAAAGGGCATCATTGCAGGAACGGATCAAGTCGTGCTGCGGCCTTGCAGAGTAGATATTCAAGTGCACTGTATTAATATTTTCTTAAATTATGTAATATTTTAATATAAATTATATATAATTATGTACTTTAAAATTATTTTAAAAATAAATTATTTAATTGAAAGTGATATCTTAATCATTTATAAATAACAAACATAAGACTACTGATAAGTCACAAAACTTCGCCTAGATCGGGCACGAATCTTCTTGCAAATATGAATAAAAAATTTCTAAAATTAAAGTTTGGATCATCCAAACTACTATTTCACCAAGCTTATAGTCAAATTGCACATCTCAAGGAGACGAACCCAATGACACCAAATTTAGCCCAATCCGAGCCCAAATTGAAGGACTAGAGCCTACTTGAAAGCTTCAGAGTAGTAATTGAAAGACCAATCGGTATCCAAATATGACATACTTCTAATCGAATCGAGTGGCTCAATGAGTCTAATATCACTCAATTATGACATCTTTAAGGCACTTAAATGCTTGATAAATATTCAATGATCAATGATCAAGGGAGGTAATACTAGCTATACGATGGAACACTCCCAACATGTCATTGATCTTCTCCATATTTAATAGTCATGTCACTCCCAAAAAATTATAAAAAGATCATCATTCTTCACATGAGGAGATGAAAAAGGAAGGAGAAAATTTTGGGAGTTCTCTTGCCACGGACAACCGCTTAATCTCTTCCCGTCCATCAATCGTCATTGGACTTTCGTTTGTTATTTGGCTGTCGTCGGAATAGATTTCCACATATTTGTTGGCCATTACCAGATTTCTTTCCAATAACCAACCCTCTCATCGGACTTCCGCCCGTCTGCTGATTATCATAAAGTCTCCAACCATCACTAGAAATTTGTTGAATATTATATGTTATTCAATCAAAACCAAGAGTACTCGTCTGTAGTTTAGTAAACTTTTCAAGATATTGTATTATTCATGTCCTTGAGTCAAAGTACGGGTTGACTTTTGTAATCTATTCAAACATTAGTAGAATCGTTTCAACTAGGCAAGGCCCCGTGATTTTTTCCTTTTTAGGATTTTTCACATAAAAATTCTAGTATTTCTTTATCATCTCAATTATATGTATGTGTGTTGAATTTTAATGTATCGCTATGATGTAAAATCTTTTCACTCTACCGCCATGAATTGCTCAGCCCACAACAATTACAAAGAGAAATTACTAAGGTTTTGTTCATAACAACTTTTTTATTATTTTCTAAAATAATTTTTTAGTACAAAAATTTCAAGCTCAGGAATTTTTTTAACTAAAAAATATTTTAAAAACCAATAAGAAAGTTGTGTCAAACGAAGTCTAAGTTTATTGGATACATACTATTCAATCACTTAATCATTTTGATGAATTATGAATGTAATATTTTGATGAGGACAATGTTCAGAGATTCAGACACGTGTACCGGCAACGGAATCGTAGATCGACAGCTACGATTCAGCGTATCTACTTTTGATGCATTATGTTTTATTTAGTTTTGTTCAACCTGACGCCAAGCCCA
This sequence comes from Dendrobium catenatum, assembly GCF_001605985.2. NCBI lineage: Eukaryota > Viridiplantae > Streptophyta > Magnoliopsida > Asparagales > Orchidaceae > Dendrobium > Dendrobium catenatum. The sequence goes on from NW_021318705.1 coordinate 260,575, forward strand.
TCTCCTCCCTCCTTGACCGCCGACCCCATTCTTATCTCAAGTCATTATGATGATTTCAATCATCATAATGACTCCCTAAATTGGCTCGTGCAATAAAGGAAGGAGTTAAATTATTTAGATATTCAATTTTGGATTTCAAAACCTTTTCATATTTACAAATTCTAAATAAGGAAAGTTTTCAAATTTGAATCCAATCTAAATTTAATTTAAAGAGGATTTATTATTTTCCCTCCTGATTGATTGCCTTAGCTTGTTTGGAAAACACTTAATTCCTCCATAATCCCCTCACCCCTCTCTCTTCATAACGTCGGCCCCATCAATGGGGATTTCCCCTTTGCTTCCTAATGAGGCCCCATCCCTATTTAATTTGAATTCAAATTTCAAATTAAATCCCTCCAATTTTACTTAAAAATATGAAATTAATTTCATATTTGGATTAAAACTTCCCTCCCCTCTTCAACCTAACCTAAGTCCTCTCATCTAAGCCGCCCCTCTCTTCTCACCACCTTTGCGCCCCCCCAACCACCACCACTTGAGAAACCCTAGTTTGCTCATAAAACTTGAAACCAAGAGAAGAAGACAAACTCCTCCCTCAATATCATCGTTGGTGAATGGTCAATCCTGAGATTGACCACGGATTTGTTTTCGACGGGCAAGGACGGGCAAATATTCATGGATCCCCATTCTTTGATGTGTACTTTGGCAACGACGAGACTGTCGATGGATACATCGACCGCATCCTATATCAACTAACACTATCAATAGAGGAGCACATCCGTCTGGGCTGTTGGATAGTTGTTGGTCATCCACAACTTCCTCCACCATCGACTACCTCTCCATCAACAAAGGTCCTCGACACCATCTTCGTAGTGGTAATATCTTTCCTCGTATGGTTTGTCCTCCTCCGCTAAAGCTTAAGAGTGATTGAGTGAAAAGGAACTCATTGTGACCATATATTGATGTTACGCCATGGATTCTTGTTTATTTGCTATTAACCTTACTATCTTGTTCGTGTAGTTATTGTGATTGTCTCGCTAATCTACTTGTAACTTTCGCCATCACTTAATCACTTAATGAAAATTCTACGAATTTGACTTGAGTGAAATAGAAGTTCTTAACTAGCAAAGTTCATGTTTAATATTTATTGTTAAAACCTAAGCAACTCTTGTCGCATGTATGTTTCACATCATATTTCCTTTAAACAATTAAAAGCAGTCTAAATTAAACAAATCAAAAAAATATTTAAAATAGTATTATATGCATTTAAATATTATTAAAATAAAATTATAAAGTAATAAAATAATTATGATTTTATATGATTAACATATAGAATTAATATTGACTAAATTTATATTATAAAATAAATTATAATTTATAGAGAATATTAAATTTAATCACAGAAATAAAAAATGATAAAATGTGATAAACAGTAGGGGAAATGGAATTACTAATAAAAATAAAAAAGAAAAGAATGATTTTTAAGGGATTTTTATATACTCATAATGCTTGACCTCTCATTTCCAAAAACATATAGGCTCTATTAAAACTTATAGATACAATATATTTCTAATTGAAGAGTTGTAATAAGATTATTACATGGAAACGTACTTTTATTTTGATGGAGAAATCTCTTCCATTCAAAAGCATTGGCTCGAACAAGAAAATAACAAAAACATTTAACAATTAGTCATAAATCTTGATGTAATATTTAAATTAAAAATTATTGAAATTAAATTTAGGATTATTTGGACTCCAATTTTAGCAGAATTATATTCAAAACAAATGGTTTGAAGAAAGGAGTATAAGTTTATCAAAAGTGTTTCAATCTAAGTCCAAATGTGTCCGAATCAAGCACTTGAAGTAGAGTTGAAAATTTTGTGACATTGACTAAAAGACTAAATGATCTATGAATCTCATGTAGTTATATTCAAAATGAGCATCTTATTGAGAGGAATTCAACCAGCCCAAGATCACTCAATTTTGAGGTCAACAAAATGCTAAGAAAATATGATCAAGAGAATTAATACATCCATTTAAAATAGTGTTTAATTGATTTTGACTAAATTTATCAAAAAAACTATAAATCTGCCCATTCTTCACATGAATGGGAGGAAGACCATGAACTGATTCTTAAGATAGCTTAAAGATCTAGAACCTCCAAAGCTCTATCTGACAATCGATGCTAATGACAACTGCCAGTTATCGTTATCTAGGCAAACGACTTGGTGAGAGCATCTACAATAATGGAAACATTGAATGTTGCATTTCTTTGGTGGTTTGCATTGAGACGACAGTTGGTGGGTTGGATGACATAGACACCAACACCAAGCACATATTGGCAATTTGGATGGTTGAATGATTTTTCAAAGGCAACAGTTGGGCAAAAATCCGACAGCGATGCTCGTAAGGTGGTCTAACAATGGGTGATGGACAATAAATGGTCAAATTGTGACAATTGAGTGGTGGTCTGATGGTGTTGGTTAAGAGGAGCTAAGGGATTCCTTAAACTTTTGAGCTCTCTCTAATCTTCAATCTCAACACTCCATTCATGTAGAGAGCGAGGGTTTAATTATATTTTTTTTTTTGAAGTGACAACCTTCATAAAAATAGCTAGAATAAAAAGCACTCCACTAAATTACCTATATTGATTCCCCTGTTCATAGGATATTTTTTATCATTCAAGTATCATAATGATGTCAGAATTTAGCAATCTTAGGCTCATTAGATTTATCTCTTCGAGATACTCGATTTGATTATAAGCATGCAAAATTTGAAGATTATTTTGTCCCTCAATTAATGTTATGAAGCTTTTAAATATGCTTCATGTGATGGCTCATTGTGTCACGACCCAACCCGACCGGGACGGATCCCGCTCGCATCGGGCCACGATGGAACTTTCTAAAATCCATGATCTAGTTTTGGAATTTGCTTCATAACTTTCTTCCAAGTATTAAACAGACAAAAAAACACAGAGCTACTATAAACATCCGAATGCAGAAATGGTTCATCTATCTTTTCTTTCCTCAAAATAAACATATACAATACAGTCCATGGCTTCAGACAAAAAGAACAGAACAGAAAAGCCATGAATGCACAAAAATCAAAAGTATCAAGTACCTAATCACAAATCATACTTAGAACGTCTAGTCCAAGACCTCCTTCCCTTTCCCAGAACCTGAAAACCACGCAGAAAGCAAGAATGAGCTAACTGCTCAGCAAGACATCACTCACCAATCCAAATCATCAGAAATTCATATCAGAAAATATCCGTACATAAATCATAAAACAGACAGAACAGATACTTGATCAATCAGAATTTAGCTTACAGATACAGAAAATTGAAGTCATTTCAAATCAGAATTCAGAACAGATATTATAAAGCTTTCATGTCATAGAGCAGACATAATCGTACGGAATAACCAGAATCGTACAGAAATAAAACAGATCAGATAAGTCACAGAACAGATTATCAGATATCAAACATCAGATTCCCTGACCCTGATAGAATCTCAACAGATTCTGACACCTTATGCCTCCCTTCCCAGACACTGACAGAATCTCAACGGATTTTGGCCCATTATGCCTCCCTTTGTGCTTATAGCACCAGAATAGAACAGAACAGATATTCGAAATTCCGGAACATAACTTATTTTTAGATTTCAGAGCTTATTTCAGATTTTCAGATTTTTCGGACCCAGACATTGGAATCACAAAGGATTCCGGCCCCTTATAGTCCCTTTTTATAGCATACAAACACTTCAATTCATTCAATGTATCAATTCAAAAAAATCAGAATTCGTACTAAAATTCAGCGGCATAGCAGCAGTATACGGAATTTACACAAAATTCACAGATTCAGAAATTTACCAAATTACCACAGAACATTCACAACAACATTGTAAGACTTTCACTATACTGACAAAATATTTTTCAACATCCAGATAAATTGCAGTTCAATTAAAACACCGCAGAATTCAAAATATCCGATAAAAATCTTCCAAAAAAATACTCAAAACGTGCACAATTATCATCTCAGAGACATACCAAAAGTTGCGCGGTAAAACCTTTGTCAGAAGAAAATAATACCAGAAAAACGCTAACGGAATAAAATCCGGAACAGAAAAGTCGTCAAAATCCACATTTCTGAAAATTGAGAAAGGCGGAATGTGCCTTACCTCGAGTCGGTCAACTTCTCTAACTACAGCAACGAACGGAAACGGACCGGAGTCGCCCAAAAATCCTATTTTCTTTCTTTTCCTTCGTTTTTCTCTCTCCTGGACGTCCTTTTTCTTTCCAAAAAATCTCATTCCAATATATATCCAGATTGATCGTCCCGGACGATCGCAACTTCATCCCGGGACGATTTGGGCTCTGGACGAATTTCGTCCAGACGAAATTAATTAGCATCCCTAACGACTTTCCCTCTGAAAAAATTTCGTCCAGACGATCCAAATTTCGTCCAGACGAACCATGCAGCCAGAAACGTTTTCCTGCACAACCTGTACCGATCGTCCCGGACGATCCAACTTCGTCCGGACGAACCTGGGAGCAAAATGGTCTTTACACATTGGAACTTAAATATGATCACTTTTGATAAAGTTTGTTGATGACTTCTAAACTTGAATTTGAATGCTTTTAATTTTAATTTGCGCCAAGATTTGTGCTGGAGCAAGTGGATTTTTTAGTGATGCATCAATAGAGAGATGGGGGAGAGTGTGTGAGGAATAAATTTGTGCATGTCACTTTTTGCACAACCTTTAAAGTGGGCAGAAATTTCAAATCCAAAGTTTTTTTTTTTTAATGAAAAAAAAATATTTGTTTTCATGGTCTTATGCAAATAAATGCTTGGAAGGCAACAATCATAGATGCTCTTTAGATGATGATAACCTCCTTAGAATCTTTGCATCAATTATTATAGTTACGACAATGATCTTCATTCTTCAAGATTAGTTTTAGGCTTCGTTTGATTCGGTTTATGCTTATATAAAAAGGAGTTTTAGAAAAGGAGGTTGAGAAAAAGCTGTTCAATAAAATGGAGTTTTAATAATGATATATGTTTGACTAATATTTTTAAAAGTGCTTATTAATACTTGAAAGTAATTTTAAATTGTTTGTTTAGGAGTTCTGCTTTTGAGATTTTATTATTTAATACTTGAAAGTAATTTAAAATCAGTAATTTGCTTCCGAAACTCCGTTTTGTGACCGAAGAAGCAGATATGAAAAGAATTTTGTAACCGCCGAAAAAACGATGTTTATTAAAAATGAATTATTGTTAAGCTTTGATTCCAGACAGTAAATACTAATTGATTTCGGCGTATTCAAACGGAAACGGAGGAAAAAAACCTTATCAAACGAGGCCTTAATCGGAAACAAGTTGGGTGTAATTTTCACCTTTATGATTATTATAAAATCTATGCCTCGCGGGGACTTTCAACGTACATTTATCGGGATTTTTGATATGTGCTTTATGTTATGCACATGTAAATTTGATTTTATGAGCCCTATAATATGGAGAAATGTCTTTATTATTTTTTCTTGGAGAAATATGATTAAAATTTTATTTTAGACAAAGTTAAGCTCAATGAAGAATAATTGACTGCTCAATGGACTCTAAGTTATTCGAAATTGGTTCGACCCAATTTGAATTTAAGCCTTATTTGAATCTAGTTCGAACCTCTCTACAAATCTCAATTTAAACCTCGATTCAAACTTTTATTTATTTATTTACTTATTTGGAGAATTAAGGGATAGTGCCCAAACTCTCACACACACACAACACACACACTATTGGAACCTAAGACTTCTTGGTTGGTTGAAACCTCAATTCGAACTTGGATGCAAACTTCCCTTCAAACTAGGTTTGAAATTGGTTTGAAATGCTAACTCGCCTTTTTCCTTATCATCTATGTAGCATCATTAGGGGGATGGAAACGGCTCTACGTGGAGTTCACAACTAGATATATTTGGAGCGAGAATGAAGGGAGTGGAGGCATGTGGAGGAGGTGAGTATGGTTTCACATTCATCTCTCGCTAGGGCATCGATGCTAGCAGTGGCATCTAAAGGAGAGGAGTTCGCAAATGAAGCTCTATGCGAAGGTATCATGGGCACGAAAGATGCTTGTTAGAGTTAGGGCATCTCCAACGGAGAACTCCATTTTTCAAGGCAAAATACAGCAAAACTCCAAAATGCCGTGGTTCTGCTCCAATCGAATGTCATTTTATGTGCTTCTGCGAAGGTAACGATCCTTCTCCCTTCACGTGTTTTTCCGGTTGAGATAGCAAAATAGCGTAGGTGAACAGTGCAATGCCAATATTGGCGTCGAACTGTTCACCGGCAAGTAAATGGCGAAAGATTTGGCGTTTTGCTGGAGCGACCGAACGACGTCATACGCTCGTTTGGCGTTTGGTTGGAGATGCTCTTAGGCTTTAAAGGGACTGACGCATGTGAGGAGAAGAGGATCTTGCAAATGGAGATCATTTGAAAAGGCATCCTAAGGCCAACTAGCTGGAGCTCACTAGGGAAGGCATCTCAAGATTGCGGTCATAGCAAGTATAGAACTCATTAGGGAAAGCATCATAAGATCAACGCATGAAGAGAGACCTAAACAAATGCATTATGAGGCCAACACGTTCAAAGCTCAATTTGAACAAAAGTTCAAATTCAAACCACTTTAAACTAATTTCGGTCGTGATAAATTTTAATAAGTTGTTTGGGATGATAAAACTAATTATAATGAAAAAAAACCAAAAACCATTAATGCCTCAAGTTAAATTTATCATTGAATTTTATATTCATGTCCAAATTTGTTCTGTTATGAGCATCTCATTTACTTGGATAATCAAGTATCTGATGCTCAAACTTGGGGCTGCTAGTTGATTTCAGAAGTGTTAAAACATGTTCAATTTGATCAGCAAATGATCATATATACAAGTAGCTATTGAATAGAATACAGAGTAGTTAATTGAGTGCAGCGTTTGAATCCAAATACAAAGAAGCACCAAGGTTTCATTTGGGGCAGCTTTCTTGTTTCTTAAAGCTGTTTTTAAATATAAAAATTTTAATTTTTTATTTAAAAAATTATTTTAAGAAGCAACAAAAAAAATCAACTCAAACGAAACCTAAATTTTTTTTATGGCACAATACAAGCATAAAACCTTCGCAGACAAACCTGTAATATTGTGTCTGGAACACTTAAAATCACCTGATATAATCCTGAAACTGGTATAAAAACTTTGGCCAAGTAAACAAAGTCCAATTTAATTGTCAACACTTGGCTATGGCTTAAAATCCTGCAAGCTATCAAATTTCTTCCCACTTTTAAAAGGTTTTGAACCATCAGCATATCAACAAGTTTCATTTCAAAAAAATCTGAAAGCATTTGTTATTGCTAACTTACCATCAGCAGAGTTCAACCATAGCAAAAGAAGCTCCAGTTTCTTAATAGAATTATACCCTTTTCAATCAAAAGATCTAGGATTTTCCAAAAAGAAAAACCAAGAAAGAGAGAGAGAGAGAGAGAACCGAAGTATGAATCCTCAAATCATATATAACAGGCTAATGCTAATATTTTAAGTTTACATAAGGGTTTTTAGTTCTGGAAAATAATGAAACAAATACTATATTGAAAAAAATACTGCCGTGCTACATTAGAATAAAAAAAAAAAGATCAACGTTCCGACCGTAAAAGAATGATACTCAAGTGACTCTACACTATAAAGAATTGAAAAACCTTCGGTAAATAGACAGCGAACTTGATGTAAAAATCTCCCAGAAGAGGGGGGGAATAAAGAAAGAAGTGGTTCAAAGAGATCGGTGTAGAATGTACAGCTACCTAATTCATAAATTTTTTGCAATTTGGAGCTTTGCACAGGCAGGGAACTTTGCGATCATCACTTTCATCAGGGTCAAACAAGTAGTCATAGCTGTAGCAAAAGAAAGAAAACACAGGGATGAGAGAGCAGATAATTATGCCTTGAGGAACATCGAATGATGCGTGTAAGTATGGTGAAAACAGCAAACATAATTGATATTTGCATGATTAACAGCATCCATTATTTAGGGAATTGATAAGAATTTAGACCACATAATTTCATGTATAAGAAGAATATATATATATATACTATTAAATTTTGCCAAATGGTGATAAATTATTTGACCATTTGTTTCAAAATTTAAGATTAGTGTGTGAGAAGGAAATTATTAAAACTATTAAATCTTGTAAATGGTAGGATTTAACAAATGAAAGATTTAACCAATAATTGAGTTGAAATGAGATTTATCAAAATAGGAGGATTAAAAATCAAATTTGCGTAAATCCTGGCTAATAAAAGATACCACACAACACATAATACTATGATCGTCAAAGCAGCATGAATCAATTATACTTGGCGTATGCAGTGTTATATGAAACAAACATACTTAAAGCCTATAGGTCAGGTAAAGCGAACACTCACGCAATATCACTTTGAAGATCTAAAAACATCCTACCCACTCTACACTCTACAGTCTACCCCCACCCTTCGTGGCTTTGTGAAAATTTGATGGAAGAGATATGCAAAATAGTCTTTTCACATTTGGGTGTTATTTTACTTGGTTCATTTCCTTACTAGTTTGGTGATGATTTAGGCTTCGTTTGGGACAACTTTTTTTACTGCTTCTTAAAGCAGCTTTCGAGTACAAAAAAAATTATTTTTGTACTGAAAAGCTGCTTTAAGAAGCAATAAAAAAGCAATACCAAACGAACCTTAATTTGCATGCTTTCCAAACAATCACTTAAGCTATTTAAATCAATTGGTGTTTATATATCATTATGGGCACTCCATACTAGAATTAATTTGGTAAAGACAGCCACCGGTGTCAACAAAAGTTTATGAAAAAGTGCTCTCTGGTAAAAAGAGTATTTGATGGAAAGTGTGAGATTTGGAAGGCGAAAGGTCTTACGTTAGCTCATGGCCGGCAGAAACAGTTGTTTTGGCAATGAGAACAATCCTGCTCTCACCATCACCAACACTCATAATTCTTGCATAGCAGTTGGGCATGCACTGCATTGAGATTCATATATTTATCAGATAACTACACAAGGTTTTCGAATAGCTGGAGAGGAAGTAATCTAAAGAAAGAAAGACTGAATCTTACAGAGTGATTAATCAAGCGTGCTATGTTTCCTCTGTTTGTAGCATCGATAACTACTTCATCACTGATCTTAAAAAGCTGCAAAAAAAAAAAAAAAAACTTGAAGCTGAAAAACAAAAAAAAAGCATCTAAGCCAAAGTGGTCAACATAAACACCCACATGCAATACAAACTTAATGCATTTATATTTAGTATACCCGCATAAAAGATTATATGCATTGCATTCGTCCAACGTAAGTGCCTAAGAAATTTACTGGATATTGGTGAAGAATTTGTCAGTATTTGAGCATGAAAAAGACTTCTAATCTGTTTCTACGGATTTTCAACGTCTCAGAAAGGTTATTGAAGAATAATATTTAAAATTAGGCTATCAGTTTGAAATTATCAGGTAGAGACGGCCCAAGTAAAAAAAAAGTTCAATAAGAAGCATAAGCCTTGAAGACGTAACATCCTCCAAGGCTCTCTACTCGTGCTCATGGATCTCTCTTCCTCTGACACCGACTCCACAATGTTTTATCCAGTTCTTCAATGGAGGTATTTGTTCCTTCAACATTTGCAATTTTGACTCTGCCTAGTACACTTTCGAGCTCTTTGCCTAGTATAATTGGGTCACCCTTGATAGCCGGTGTTGATATTCCTTGCATTATAGACTTTGCTCCTACTCCCATCTTAGTGTTTATTTCAATCAACACCTTTGCATATTTGATGCAATCAAATGTTACTATTGCTCTATCTCTGCATCTGATGAGGAGATCAGAAGATCTACGGCTACGATCTAGAGTTTATTCATTATTATTTTTTTTATGTGCTTTATGTACTAGTTTATTTGATATTTCTATTTTCCCATTGTACACTTATGAGGGGAGTTTAGTGAGTTGTGGCCAGGAGGGCATGTTAGTCTTTTGAGTTTTCTTATTTGTGGAGGCCTATATACAGAGGCCTTAGGCTTTGTATTGGGATGATGATTAATATGAAATTTTCAGCTTGTGCTTATGGATCTCTTTGTGAGTTCTAAGTTTTCTCTCTTTGGATGATCTCTTAGTGAGTTCGTGAGATGAGAGGCCCAAGTGGGGCAAAAGCAATACCCGTCAATCTTGGTGGATTCTAAGGTTCGCGGTTCTCTTATCTTTCTTTTTCTTTTATTTTTCTTCTTGCATCAAATTCCCTCCCCACCCGTCTACTTCCATAGCTTCCACCGCCGGCCATTCTCACCACCCCAATTCTCTCCCAAATTCCTCCACCTCAAGCCCCTGTTTCCCCCAACCCGCCGGCTACCTTGGCCTACCCAGTCGCCGGCCACTCCTCCCAAAGCCACCATCTCCACCACAGCTCGTCCCCATCTCCACCCCCATGCCGCCGGCCACCTCTCCCTCTCCATAGAATTTGAAATTCAAATTTCTAAGCCCATAAATACTTTCCTAAAATAATCCTCCCAATTAGGAAGGTTTATTAATTTGAATTCAATCCAATATTTGTATTCAAATAATTCCCTCCCTAATAAATTTCAATTAGGAAACCTCTCTAAAATTAATCAAATTTGAAATTAATTTCAGATTTGATTTCAATCAACAATCAATTCTCTTGGCCCACATACATCGAACCTAGACACCTTTGCCCCCTTCATGTGGGCGTCCCCCCCTCCCCTCTTCCCTTGATTTTACTTCTTTCCAAATTTGGGTGCCCCCTTCATGTGGGCGTCCCCCCCTCCCCTCTTCCCTTGATTTTACTTCTTTCCAAATTTGGGTTTAGGAGTTTGAGGGGGAAATCATTCAAATTATGAATTCAAACTTTAGATTTGAAACCTTTCCTATTTGGCATGATTCATAATTGGAAAGTTTTAACTCTTCAATTCAAAATTTAAAATTAAATTAAAAGGAGTTATTAGTCATCAATTCCTCATAATTTAATTGGCATCAATTAGGAAACTAATTAAAAACTCCCATGACTTTGAATTCAAATTTCAAATCCTAGTCTCTCTTGCTCAAATCTGAAAAGGGAATTCCGTAACTGCTGTCCAAGAAGTGCATCCCGTCAACCTAGCTGTCCTGCTTCTCCAAGTGGTGTTCCTGGCTGTCCACGTGATTACTACCTTGACCCTCCAAGCCCTGACCAGTCAGAAGGAGGAAACCACTGAATTCCTCAACTCCAGGTTGCTATCAAGGTTCCTGGACCGGTTTGATCTGCTGTCCTGAATTTTGGGACATTGAAAACCGCTGTCCATCAATTCCAGCTGAGGGAGATCAACAGTTTTGCTGCTGGCAATCCTCCAATTGCTGTCCAGAAGAATTCCAGCAGCAGAAACAGCTGTTCTGCTGCCCAGAAGTCCTCCCGCTGCCGCCCCACTTCTCCAAATAGGATCCAGATCCCTGTCCAAAGAAAATTCGGTCACAAGAGACGATTGCCAGCTTGGGAAAACCTTCTATGTGCTGCTCCAAGTCCCAAACCAGGATTCGGTGAACTCTCTTCCTTTATTCTTTTATTCTCCTAGTTGCATCCAATTGTGGAATTAATTGATTCACTGGAATTGTTTTAGTCTTATCCGCTAAAGCCTAGCAAGATAAAGAGTTGAGTGAGGGACCCTTGCTTAGTGACTAATCTTATTGTTAGCATTGGAATTTATTGTTGAAAACCAGTTATGTATGCAACGTTAGATTAAGTTGGCTTCTAACGTTGGCTATTATACGATCTTAACTCCTATGCATGTGGTTTAGCCTAAGCTTGTCTTACCGCTCTTTGTGTTTTATTGTGTCGTTTAAAATCAATATAAAGATATAATTATTATGGCTTCTAACACTTAAGCGTGCAAACTCTTCAAGTAATTCAACTTTGCATGATCGTTCTACATCAGCATCAGCCTTCAACTCCTCCAAATAGTGTTGTTGCTAGGGTTTCCAGTAGACCACTTGTAGCAGTGTTGTAATATCAAGGCCCGGATGTTGTTTCTGGTGTTTGCATTACTCGGGGAGTTGGGTTTATCTTAAAGCTTCGAGTAATTATTTTGTTCATGTGGTTCAAAACCAGAAGTATTGACAACACTAAGCCCCCAAGACCAGAGGATTAAGAACATTAAGCCCTCTAATCATCCCACAACACAGTGAGTCGATCTAAATTTTGCTCACTACAACACTGAAGCAACCCCTTCATCTTATTTCAAAGTAAACACACTCGTTATTCCACAAGATACATTCAATCAGCTTGTTGAACCACTAAATTTTTTTGTGGGAAAGTTCAAATATGGGCACCCACACTTTCAACCAGCAGAATCTTCTAAGAGAGCCGTACTTTAATTGAGGATATTTCTACCTCATTACTTAAATGAGGCATGTTTTTATTAAACTCTCAATGTATGGAAGATTACACTACATTATTTCCTACAGATCCATCCTCATTGAGAGTTTTCTAATAAAGATACTTAAATGCTTTCCAAATTTTGACTTAACCAACAAATCTCTTACTGTCCTGATTTGGATAGCATTTTCCTATCCAGAGTTCATCATTTTGACAAATTGATTATGCTTTATATGGTTTTATTTTGATAATCCAATGCGTGTGGATGTCCCCATGACATCTAGCACCCCATCCTTACAAGTCTCTCCCCAATACCAATATTGTACTTGTTGTTGCACATGCAACTATATTTTGGTGAATGCAAATTCATTGTAAGTCATTTAATTGTAATATTGTTTAAGGAATAAAGGAGTGACCCAATATTGTATGATTAAGACTATGCTTGCTTGCATGTGTTGATGGGATAATGAATTCTTAGAGAGGTTTAGAAGACCAAATCAGTAGGACTTTGTTAAATGCTAATAAAATATATCTTTTCTCACGTCATATGTTCTCTAATTTACACCTTTCTAGAAATAATTAGATATTTACAACATTTATTTATTACCAGCTTATGCGCATTATTTTATTTCCTTTCCGAACATAAAGCATTAGACTCATAGGATACTTTTAAAAGATAAAATCAATCCCTATTTTATTAATAAATGCGGCCTATAGCCATTTTTTTAATAAAGTTTTAAAAACAAATACCATTGGTATGTTTGTAGCTTGGGCAAAGAAATGCGTTAGCCAATCAATGGCACGGGTGGTGGTGTAAGTTGATGTAACTGTAGTTTTTGAGGAGAATATATGGATTGGTACTTTGGAAAATGGTTATTGAGAGAATACTGTTTTTGAGAGGGTTCCATTCTATTGTAAATGTTTTATCTCCTTTGTTACAACATATCTTCTTACAGGAAGTACTCACATGTAGGTTGATCATAATAGCTCATCATTTGATAAGGAGCAGTTCTTCAACTCTAGATATTTTTCTATGATTTATCAAGGAGCTCTTATCATAAAAGCACTAATATATTCCTCTCTTCTAAACGCTCGACCTTTTCCTCAAATTATTAAAGAGATATCTACTCAATAGATAACGATAGTTGCTCCATCATAAGGTAATACATATATTGACGAAAAATAATTTGAATCTATCCTGAATTACGTTACACCATCATCAAGCAGCAAGATGTAGGTTTTAATCCTCCAAGAAAATTTGTTGATTTTATCAAATCTAAGAATGATGAACCACTTGATAATGATGCTTTCTTTTTTATCTCCTGGCCACAAGCATCGTGGATGGGATAATACATCAAAAGTCCTAGATAAACAATATCCTTTGTAGAAAATTTTATTAAATATGATCCATCTGAATGGGCGACTGATTATGGCAAGTAATGGTGTCTCCCTTTGTTTGCTCTGGAGACTCCTTTTTCCTGTCATATATGTTTTCTCTTTGATTGAAATTTACTACTAGATCCTTTTATTTACTTAGTGGGTCCTTAATCCTTTGACACTCACATTGTCTATTTCCAGTAATCTCAAATTGATTAATATGTTTCCATTGCTTTAAAAAATATATATAAGATATTGATAAGTCTGCTGCTTTTGAGCTTCCTGCAGAATGGACATAGTTCAATTTAAGAGCATACTTGTGAAGTGGATGAAATGATCATGTCACCAGGAGAGTCGTTAATTCAGAACTCTCAATCAGCAATATTTTGATGGATGACTGAACATGGTAATGGCTATCCTGTACGAAGGAATATTAAAATCAAGCTAAACATGAAAGAAGACTTACATAACAATCTTTTCCTTCCAAACGGTACCGGGTCTCCCTCAAGTCAGCAACGCTACGTCTGACCTGCTCACCCCGATATTCCAGTATCTGGAAAGAGTAAACAAAGCTTCTCTGAGAGTAATATAAAGGATATTTCTCCACTCCATTCCAATAGCACCTATTAAACTATAACAAAACTGCTTCCTTTACAATTAATTTTCTGAAGCATATACCCACAAGAAGATTCAGCATAACATATTAAGCATAGGATGATATTGGACGAAAGCCTACATGTAAGTGATCCTTTCAACTTCATTACGATAAATTTAAGCATAAACCAAGTGAAAAATATGATATCTATTATCTATAGATATAAGGTGGAGCGGTTTCAGACCTTATCAATGACTTGAGCACAATTCTTGAAAAAGTGAACTTTATAGAAAAGATAAGTTACAAGAAAGCAACAGTATCAACGTTTCAATCAAGGACTTAGAGAACAGGAGTATGCAGAAATACATCATTCATTTCGATATATAAGTGGCAAAAAATGCTTTTAGAGAGAGAGAGAGAGAGAGAGAGAGACATTTACATTGATTCTACTATATTAAATTTCCTGTTTATGTAACCAATAAAAAAAGCCATGCAAACCCAAGATTACATGAGATAGCTGTTTTGAAATCGAATAACATGTTAGCTCTTAACACCCTGCTGAGTTTTCCAATTAAAATAAGTTTTACATTTATTAATAAACAACCTTACCTTAAGATTAAACAAATTTTTGCAAACAAATTAGGCCATCGTGATGCTAAGCACTATGTAAGTGTGAAAGAGCAATACGTTGAAGAAAAATTTTCATTGTTGGGTAGCATGTTATCAATACTTCCTTCCAAGGATGTAAAATGGTAAAAAGGCTCCCTAAACATATAGCAAGCCAACAAAAAACTATATATATATATATATATATATATAGGCCCCGGCCTCTGCTCGCTGCTTTTCCTCAGAGGGAGTTTTAACATATTAAGTTATGGGGTAAATTTTAGAAGCCAGATGGGTTTGTAGATAAGACACTACCCAGAGATTTCGCCCTCATTTTGCGAGGACTTTATGATATGAGTTCTGGTTTCCTATAGGCGCAAGCCCCTATAGTTAATTACCCCTCCCACTAATGAGAGAGAACTTTCGATTAAGGTTAGTCGTCAATCAGATACATAAAAATACGTGTTATTTGGCATATAGTAGCAGCATGGGCATGGGTATTTGGAAATGTGAAGATTTTATATTTAAAATTGAAAATTTCGTCATCTTTCATTTAAAGCAGATGGTGGGGGAATGGATGATGGACCCGATCAAGATCCCATGGTTCCGTTGTCCCGGGCCATCGTGGTCCCTGGTCTACTTAGTCAGAGGGGGTAGTCGACCCAACCTAACAGAAGGATCCTTGTCCGTAGACATGGGTTGCTTCGTCAAGGATACCTTGTAAACCTGGGTGAATATTTGCCTGAGGGGATAAATTTGAATCCACCTTAGCTAACAGAGGGCTTTGTACCCTATCGATCATATCCTATTGATTTATATCTCAAAGATTTGATGTCACTAAGGAACGTCTTCCTGGACCATCTGTGGTGCCATTTGGCGGCAAAACCACTCGGTTCATAGGGCCCTATGTCATAAATATTTATCCAGCAGTATCATTTGGCGGCAAAACCGCCGGTTAGAGAACACGTACCACGCCCTTACTGGCAGGAAATTAGTTGAGAATGGATCCTAGTGATATTTTCGACTAGGCATTAGCCCTGTATGAGCTGAAGTAAATTTCACTTTGTCCACCCCAGCAAACTGTTGCGGGGAGTGAATGGATTTTTACTTTAAGTGATTGATAGATTATTTCAATTTTAAATATTTAGATTTTGGAATGATTTTTTTATTCTTTGGAGCTTTGAATTTTGTAGGTATTTGGGTGACATTATGAATTATTTGGAATGGACCCCTCCGGTTGAGATTTTTTATTCAACACGGCCATCATCGGGGTAACTTTGAGGTCACTTGAAAATGTTTGAAGTTTGTGAAAATTTGAGGGCATTTTGAAGTATTTGAAATTAACCCCTCCAGTTGAGATCGACATTCAACACGGCCATCATCGGAGTGTCTTTAAGGTCACTTGAAGATATTTAAATTTTGTGGAGGTTTGAGAGGGCATTTTGAAAGTGTTTGTCAACCTTGTTGACTACTATTTACCTACTTAGGAGGATCGAGTTCAAATTTATTGACCCGCGCAGCATCTCTAGACGTCATGTGTGTACCAATAACACGCTCGCCGAAACCCATGCGGGTGAATGATTTTATTGATGAATCTTTCTTATAAAGGGCCTTGAAGGCCTAATATGAATGTATAAAATAAATATTCCAATCAACCTCATGATCACATATTTATTTAATGTTTCGAACCATGTCGAGAATGATCAAGTTCAAACTTAGATTCATCATTTAGCCCACATAGCATCCCTAGACGTCACATGTATACCCATAACACGCTCGCCAGGGCTCATGCGGGTGAATAATTTTATCGATGAATCTTTCTCATAAAGGGCCTCAAAGGCCTAATATAAATGTATAAAATAAATATCCCGGTTGACATAATGACCGCATATTTATTTAATGGTTTGAACCGTGTCGAGAAGGATCGGGTTCGAACTTAGATTCATCATTTATCCCACGCAGCATCTCTAGACGTCACGTGTATACCCATAACACGCTCGCTGAGGCCATGCGGGTGTTTGGGGCATTTTGTAATTATTTACTGAACCTTGTCGACTCTTATCTACCTGCTTAGGAGGATCGGGTTCAAATTTATTGACTCACGTATCGTCGCGTGTATTTTTACAACACGCTCGCTGTGGCCCATGCAGGTGAATGATTGCACTTCCCCTATTTTGTGTACCTATGTGTATACATATTATAGTGCATGTGTGGGGGCATTGTAATAATATTTTTAAACTTCTTCTTCCCGCTTGCATGAATGTTGTGGATCCGGTGGCGCGACGTTATACTGTGGATTGTCCATTTCATACAGGTCGATTGTCGTGTACTACTTGTTGCTTTCTGCAGATGGATTGTAGTGCACTAACGAATCTCCTGCTTTTGCATAAGCTTGTAGGAACTTGCATTCGTTGCATTCTTTCTGCATTTCGTTGTGATTTTGTTCCTTACAATACATACATCCACTAATACTACAGATACAACATGTCATCTATGGGTAGATGCAGAAAGACTTCAGTAAATGTAGTATCTTGTAGTCAATTCTAGTCTACGGATGAATACATCCACTACTGCTGCAGGTAGATGTATTCATTCGCAGACTGGAATTGACTACAGGATATTGCATTTACTGAAGTCTTTCTGCATCTACCCATAGGTGGCATGTTGTACATACATCTGTATTCGTAGAGAGATTGTATGTATTGCAGATCTTTTACCCTTGCTTGCAAGGGATCCATCGCTCCTTACTTGCATACAATATGCAACATAAATTACGCCTGTTGCATTTGTTACATATCATTCTTGCTTCATCGATGAGCATCCCTACCAACATCATTACTTGTAGGGTCAAATGTATTTGCTTGTGTCTTGATGTGGATTGTAGGTCATAATTGCATTCTTTGCATATTAATCTTCAGCACTAGTAACGAACTGCAACTTTTATTCGCAAACTGGCTGAGGTTGACTGGAAGGACGTTGTAATGTCTGTTGTACGTGACATGGCGTGTATTTATGAATAACTTCTTAGATACACCTTGATGGATCAAGCTACTACTAAGGTGCTTCGTGCTCTACCTGTGATTAGATCATAATTCTCTCTTGATTGTCGTTGATTTCACTCGACTGGATAAGTGACTTGTACTTCTGCTTTTTCATTATTGAGGAATTTGACATGTCATAAAGACACCTCAGTAAGATAAAAATTTCAGTCATTTGAGACAAGCATCTTTGTTGCTTTGCCCCTAACTCCCCCCTAAGCTGCTTATCTTCTTGCAGGAGATGAAACTGGTTTTCCAAGTTGTCCAAATTAATATTCTTTGAGTGGGTAAGCGACTCATGCTCTTTTTGCATAACACACAATGAACTTTCAAGGTTCAAAATTTTGTTGACAGATAGATATTTTTCCTTCACTAGATCTAAATTTTAGCCTTCCAATGCGGCATGTGTGGTCTCTAGATTTGTAAGACTTTGTTGAATGCTCTCTAACTGAGAGATCAGATTATTCTTTTGAACAATGAGATCTGAGTTTGTATGAGAGAGAGATTGAAATGATTTTCCAAGTCTCTTAATTTTAAGCACAAACCTTCTAGTTCAACATTTGCATCATGAAGAAGAGCCGAAGGCCATCCGCATGCTCTGGGAGAAGAGACGCGAGAAAGGATGGTTCGACGCCGTTTACAGGATTTTTGGCAGGATTCGGCGCAGGATATGGGTATGGGCATGACAGGTAATGATTTTAGCCATTTTTTATAGGCATATTTTTGTTTCTTCTTCCCTGGCTATAGCTTAGAGGTCAACATATATATATATATATATATAGACACCACACATGCATAATATATACAGATACACACTAAATCATTATTGTTTGCTGACATACCATTTCTCCTTCTTGAATCTTTCTACAAGCAAACAGGCCCCATCCATGAATTCCAGATCTACCAAAACATACTCTACTTCTCTCAGTCGACTGAAAGAAAAGCAGCTGAATGTCAAACTATGAAATAGCATGTAATAATGGACGTACAAAGGGAAAAGAATAACCTGCAAATAACGAAGGTGCTCCCTGAATGTTGAAAACGATTTCTTCACATCCTGTTAAGGGACGCAAGAAACTTATTAAAAATCAAATCGACATGCTTTGACGGTTACGGACAAGGTCCCATCATCCAAATTTAAGTTAAACTAAATGCAACAGCAGTAACAGAAGAAATATACCTTAGATGCATTCAAGCATTCAATTTTATCTAAAGAATGATGCAGTGAACCTCTCACTTGGTGCGGGATGCCAAATTCTCTGTTTTGCTAAAAAAGTAAAAGACAAAAATATTGCGTTAATGATGTTAGAAGATTTATCTGACACATCAACGATCACAGAAAAAGTTAGAATAAAATATCATTTTTTTAATAGAAGGAAATTTGCCATATTTATGAAGTAGAGAATATTGCTATCCATTTAAAAGCTGCATACTAGAGTTGTTATGGTCTAAATGGCCCGTATTTGAAAACAAATAATGATACCGAATTTAATAATAACAAGTCAAACGATCAATAAAGTGTTCATAAATTGCTATAGAATTTCAATACCTATGCTATGGCTGAACAAACCTTTAATCCAATATCACGTGAAAATGCAATGGTGTGAATGATGAGCATAATTTAAAATAAAAATGGCTAAACATATCGTTTCAACTACCTATGATTGATGAGCACGATTTGAATGTCTAAGAACAAAATGACAGCTTAACTATAATCAATTCAACAGTAGTAATTTTATTTAACCAAACTGACAAAAAATAGAAACAGAATAAAACTGAGTTCTTCAACATAATCTTCATTAGCCTTCTCCCAACTATTTGGGATTGGTGAAAAAAAAAATTAGATTCCAAGTATATTTTCAATAAAAATTAGATTCCATCAAATATCAACTATATTTGATATTTTAAGAATTATCCTTTTCTTATTATAGAACGTTGAAATATATAATGTATTAAAGGAGAATTAGTATGATGAGTTTGCATATTAATGCAATGTGATGAAGGATGGTCCAAATATTAAGTGTCAAGTGAGAAAAAATTTTAGTTGAAGT
The DNA here is from genome assembly GCF_001605985.2 of Dendrobium catenatum. Classification (NCBI taxonomy): domain Eukaryota; kingdom Viridiplantae; phylum Streptophyta; class Magnoliopsida; order Asparagales; family Orchidaceae; genus Dendrobium; species Dendrobium catenatum. The sequence goes on from NW_021318705.1 coordinate 280,662, forward strand.
GGATTCCACAGTGCCACATCATCTTTGCCAACTCACTTTGCCAAATGATCAAAGCCCAAGTCAAAGAAAACATGTCCAATCATTTTTTTGCAAATTCTAAAGTATTATTTTATCATCCAACAACTACATTCAATGGATTTAAATGTCTTTGAATTTTCAACATGGAGTTATGTAGTCAAATATAGGTTCTAAGGCGCATTTCTTGTAGAATGGCAACGTATCACCCGTCAGTCTTCGGAAGAGTCCAATGCTAGCGGCTTTGTCTTTTTTTTTTCTCCTTATTTTTCTAACCGCCGCTTCCCCATCTCTCTTTCTCCTATTGGCCGAAAACTCCACCCAAACCCTAGGCCAAAAGACACCCAACCGCCGGCCCAATCCCTTTCCCAAAGCCGTCGGCCATCATCCATCCCTTGGCTCCAAGATTCAAAATCTAGTATTCAAATCCTTTCCTAAATTAGCTCCCTTTAATTTTGGAAACTATTTAAATTCATATTCAATTGAATTTGAATTTGAATTTTACTTCCTAAATGAGGAAAACTATTTTAGGGAACTTGCTCAAATCATGCAATTTTGAATTTTAAATAAGAATTGATTTAAATCCACTTTCCTATTTTAAGATTCTAAATATAGCCACCTTTAACCCCTCATATCAATCACTCATGATCATGCTACCCGTCGACCCTACCCCCTGATGCGAACATCGGCACGAAGATCTGGCGCATCTATCACAGGAGGCGTCGTAAATCGACGGCTCTAATTTAAGTTGTAATTTATGAATTATTTTCTGCAATTTAGTTTCTATTTTATGTTATTTTCTATTTTACCCCTAGGTTAATTTATTTGAGTGTTGTAGCCATTCAACTTAATTTGGGTGATTTAATTTCGGGCAGTTTTCAAAAATTCAAACTCCACTAATTTGAAATTTGAACTCTTTCCTAATTTATCATTCAATTTTGGAAAGTTACTAAATGAATTTTATTTGAATGTCAAAGTCAAATAGGGTTTAATCATTATTTCCTATTCTCCCAATATTGCTTTTGGAAACTAATTTCAAATCCCGTTACATTGCCTCCAATAGATTTTTCCTAAGCTCTATTTCCTATTCTACTTCCTAAAACCAGAATTGGAATTTGGAAATAAAATTTTCCCACTTAATGCTATTCCCGTAACCCACCAATGCCAAACCTGTCACGGGATAATGCAAGTTGATTTCCCAATTTAATTTCCATTTAATTTTCCCTGTGGTCCCGCCGTTTCCCTCTTCTCCTAATTGCTCCAGCAAGAAATTTCCTTCACTCCAAAGCTTTACTCTTATTTCCTAAAATCAGAAATCATGTTTTGAAAATAAAATTCCCTCTTTTTCCTGTGACCCGTCTCTCCCCTCCCTCTCATAACCCCCCTCCTCCTTTACTTCCCTTTGCTGGAACTCCATAGCTCTTGCTGCAAGTCCTTCCTCCCCACACATAGAGTTGGGATTCCTTTCAGATTTCTGAAAGCAGAAAATCTGAAATATTTCAGATTCCATTAAGAAGAAATCCCCTCCTTTGCAACGCCTCCTTTTTTCCGTTCTACATCACCCCCCTTCCTATTACCTCTTTCCCTCCACTTTTCAAATTGATTATTGAAGGCATTCCTTATTCGATGCATCTTAAGTTTGGAAAGTTTTTAAATTCAAATTTAAATTAATTTGAATTTGAAATTCTTTCTTAAAATAGGATGAATTATATTAGGAGGCTTTTCTTAATTCTCTCAATTTGAATTTAATTAAAGACTTGTCATAATTCCCCTTTCCTTATCTTAATAATTCAAGTTTGAAAATTCCTTAAGTCCACATTCATCGTATGTGGACACATTCACCGTATGTGGACACATTCAACATATGTGGATGCCTTCTCTTTTTCCCCTCTTTTGGTCGACCCCCTCTGTTCTACATCAGCAGCCCAAACAAAACCAACCTACACCACTCCAAATTATTTGATATACCACAAGTTGCCTAAAATGGGCCTACCATAGCATAACTGCCTGAATAGAGGTCAAAAAATTGACAAAACTTTAATGTCAATATTTTAAAAAATGTGAATTTTCGGTATGGAAAGAGTGTCCTTCAGCAGGCCTACACAAAAAAGATGCCTTTTGCTCTCAACAGAGAAGCAGAAAGATCTAAATGAAAATGCCCAACAAGTTACATTAATATTTACACCAAACACACATGCATCAATCCAAGGAAATTCAAGTTGTTGACACGCAAATTAAAAAATTTGAAGCATAAAATAATACACAGCATTAGCTTCTAGAAGCACAAAAATGTGAAGAAAAAAAATAAAGGCATTCATTAATAGTATAATGGTACACCTGATTTTGCATCTTGTTATAAGCTATGCATCTTGCAGCATCTGAGGGGCTAGACTGATTGTTGGGTAACACTAAATTGAGGGGAGCATCTTTCTTAATTAACCGTGAGCCAGATTTCTTATCATTATTCTTGAGCAACTTTTTGCTAGAGAAGATACCAGAAGGCGTGTGTATAATCAAAACAGTGTCTGGGTTAGGTGCCCTGCACAGGAAATAGAAATCCCAATCAAATAAAGTCAGTTGAAGGATAATGGATGCTCAACGTCAATAATGACCATGCAATGGAAATAGATTCCCATTTTTATGTACGCTATAAAGCTGATTTGAACTTCAAGCATTCCATATGAACAATGGCAGCACAAAAACTTCAAAAAAGCCTTTCACTTCCGACAAACTCCAACACTTATCCAGCATGCTAAGAAATCATGACATATATTTTACTCCAAAACTAGAGTCAGAAACTGCCAAAACATGCCCCTACCTTTTATGTTTATATTATGTTCCTATGCCCTAGTCATGTCATTTTCATGTGTCCAGTGTCCATACTTCATAGACAGACATTTGAGAATTTGTGATACAGTAGTTATGCTTTTAATGTTTCCTATATGCATATCAAATGAAAGTACATTGGATACCAAAAGCAGGTACATCTATTAACCTTGGCAAGTGTATGTGAGAAAGAGAGAGAGAGAGAGAGAGAGAGAGAGAGAGAGTATTAGGGATAGAAAATTTTATAAGAGCCAATAAAAACAGATACTAATGGGTCAAAGGTAATAAAATAAAAGATAATAATACATCTATTTACCTGTGGAATGAACAAAATGATAGCTTTTTTGTTGTCTGTATTCCATTCTTCTCAAAGCAATGTAACTGCAATATAACGGCATGTGTCAAAAAGCTATGATTTCCAATTATTTTAAAAGTTTGAATGGTGATTTCAATTGATTTTAGATCAAATAAGATGATCAACGATCTGGATTTCTAGAATAGGATGCGAAAAGTGATTTGATCATCCTTCAGAGGTAAAATTTTCAGCAGCACAACATTTCAAAATGTCAAATTTTGTACTAATCAAAAGCATGATAAGAAGTACAGAGAATATTAACTGATATATTTGACAATACTATTTGCTATAGGAACTATTCTTCCTCTTGACTTGGAAATATTTAAATTTATTTTGTGATAACAAGGTACTTGCATTAGCCAGTAAAAGATGAAAAAGTACATTCCTGCTGCTGCTGTACAACTAAATATCTGTCGCTTGAAAACTGAATGGCAGCAATTTCGTAGAAGTTGAAGTTCTTTATTGGGTCGTATATATATATACACACACACTAAAACCAATTCTACCAATGAAAAGTAATTAGATCACTTCCACTTCCAGCTTCCAGGTTTATTATGCAACTCAAAGCATTATCTAATCTTCCTATCTGACCATCCTCATAGTCCATGAATAGGGCTGGGCAAGGGCTCAATGATTTACCAAAGCAAGTGACATGGCAATGATTTTGCTCTGGCTTTAAAACACTCAACAGACTTTAGTACCCACACATGGGCCTTCGCAAAAAATGTAAGCACTTCATAGAGTTTGATTAGGGGGCTAAATTAGAACCATACAAGCCACCTCATCACACGACATTTAAAAAAAAAAGTAAATCTTAATATACTTGAATTCAAGTCGTGGATTGAGGCAAGGCAATAAATGAAAAGGATTTATTATTAGGTGTGGGTAACACATACGCATACAACCAATTAAGATGTTATATATAGTTATTTTGCATGTATTATCTGTGTACTCCCACATGCCAATAATGATTTCTCTGAACAATAGGGAGCATGCCGCGCCCTCCCACTATATCATCAATCAAAAACAAGGAAGCATAATATTCATATACTGCCCATTTATAAAATTGTCAAATCTTGCATATAATGTAGGGTGTAGAAGACAAAAAGAGGTGTAAATACAAAATAATCATAGTGAAGAAGAGATGAATTAAGAACATAAGAAGAGAGGTGCATGAGATTGGACAGAAAAAAAAAAATCAAATTATGAGAGAAGGGGACTGCAACTCATGTTCAGCCTTGTTGAGCTTAGTATGGCATCCCAAAAGAATAGCCAACAAAGAGAGAGAGAGAGAGAGAGAGAGAGAGAGAGAGAGAGAGCTCATGCTTTCTTCATTTACAGCTGAATGCCTACTAGAAATAAAAATAGAGATAATTTTATGGACAATCTAATCCTAATAAAATTGACAAAATGGCACACCTGTTCAAATGACTAATTTACAAGAGGTATTCGGTTATATTGACATCAAGTCATCAACAAATCAAGATTGATAACTGAAATGTGTATCTCACACTGTGCAAATCCCGTGGCTAGTAGAGAATTCTATATTGGAGAGTATAAAGGCTGTTGGGGGAATACCCACAACTCCACAAGTCCTTAACTCTATCAACTAGTTAGTGAAATCCATTACAAAGGAAATCCACCGAAGAAGATAGGGATGAATGGGAAGTCAACCATGAGGGCAATGTAACAAAGGGGAGAATAACACCATCAACATATCAATAGAAGGTTCTCTCTGTAAATACTCAAGAACATTATCATTAAACTTGGATGAATATTTATGAAGGTTTGCAGGCCTTTTGTTAGGCATACTCTACTTAACTAAATTGATTAAAACGTCAACTTTTTTCCTTTCTTTAGCGCTTATGAGTAGGCAGCTTGGGTTAATGGGATCAAACCGGTTGGGTTAGCATTATCAGGTTAATTGGATTAGATTAAAGGGTTCAGTTTCATTGATCCATTTAAGGTGGGTTTGTCGAATTGCATCGATTGAGGTTAACCCATTTACGAAGAGTTTAGTCTACTAGGGGTTGCTAAACTCTTTTTTTTATAGCAAGATTTCATACTCAGTAAATAAAAAAGTACAAGATCGAACAATTGTGAAGAATTCTTAAAACAACTTACATCAACAAGGTATAAGAGACCATCTAATGATAAGACAAGAACCCAAGAGACTCATATAAAATATCTTGTTTGAAGTATGATAATACTTAGTATATGAAGATATATTTTCTTTATATTTATGATTCTTCTAGCAAAGAGTATTTGAAACATTTGTCAATTTGATCTTCAACACAAAAATGCTAACATCGGAATCATCAAATTGTCAAGCTGAAATACCAATATGCCCAATAGCACAATGATCAAGAGAAGTTAAAATATCATATGGATCCAGATCATTGATTTTGTATGTAGATTAGGTGCCAACCAGCTCCAAGGGACTAAGGGCACAAGGAAAGGCTCTTATACCATGACAATATTTAAAACAAGTTCAAAACTTTTTAAGACACTAGACTAGAAGTAGTTGGGACTGCAACCACAACAATTGAATGCGAGGTATGCTCATCTGAATGCTATCCACCATCCTGATTGCCAGGATCAATAGCAGATGAATTCTGTAATTCAAGATTGAAGCAACTAGTGAAGTTATGACCAAAATTTTTACAAGAAGAATAGTATGGAGGAATGACTTAAAATTCTACCTTCTACCAAAAACCAAAATTAATGAAATCAATCCAAATCTCCTTCTCCAATGAGATAGTGACATTGATTTCTACCAAGACCTAGCCACTGAAGACCTAGAAAGCTTAGTTGTCATAACATCGACTTGAAGTGATTTTGCAAAAAATTATCTAAGAGAAAACATAGTGGGTTGATTAAAATAATAAATTTGAAGTCGACGAAAAGCAACCCAAATAGGAGCAAGTAGTTTCTCTATACAACAAAATGAGGAGACCGCTTAACATCCTCAACAAAAAAGCATTCACGTTGTATAATCTCCTTTTAAAAAAGAACGGAGTATAAGAATATAAAGGGAATCAAGAAGCCCGACAGAAAATCAATCTCAAATCAGAAATTCGAATAATCTCAAGATTACGAAGGCCCCAAAAAACTTGCCAAAAATACTGAACGAGAAAGAGAAAGAAGATGCCAACTCAAAATATCTCATTATTTTTAAGGGCTGATTTACCGTGAAAAATGGCAGGCAGCTTATGTTGAATTGGAAAAGAACCTTGCTGAAAACATATGAATAAACACAGATGAAGCAAGATGAAGTTCCATCTTCCCACTAATAGCCTCAGCGAAATAACGAGGAACATATGCAGGAGGAAAATCCATAGCAACCGATTTCGTAGGAGAGGTACGGGGATTCATCACAATGCCGATCACCAGCAGTGCACGTCGCTGGGTGAGTGGATGCGGGAAAACCCGACATAAGCGGCTGGACCGCTGCCCTAGATGGCGACTAGAGCGCCAAAGGAGCAAGCCAAGAGTGTAAAAGTAACTGGATGCTGGCGCCAGGCATCGACATCAGAAAATGGACTGAACATGGCCGAAACTGGCGCAAGAGACTACGCGTGGGAGAGCACATTAAACGCGCGAGTGGCAAGCGCCTCGTGCGATGGCTGGGGCCTACATCACCCCCACACATTGGCAAATTATTAGGCCGGAGTCTGATGTGATCAGAGACCAATAAAAATTTGTCACGTTATCTTAAAAATATATTGTGTTCGGTATCGAGATCGGTACCGCTCGGTACTGAACTCGGTACTGCTCGGTACTGAACTCGGTACCGCTCGATACTGAGCGTAACTGGACGGTTCTCCCATCCGGTGTCCGCACAGAATTCATCTGCTATTGATTTTTCAACCATTGGGTGAACAAGTTCAATTGTGTTGGTTGGGCTTGATTAGGTCAAGCTAAAGGTAGGCCACTTGGTTTGAATTGGATTTAGGTGGAGAAGGAAGGATAAATAAGCTTCTTTGTTTTTTAAATATCTATTTAAGAGAGTTTTCTCACTACTTTATTTTTAGATTCCTATCATACTAGTTTTTTGTTCCAGTTTTTTAATTATTTTAAAAAAATTTGTGATAAAATTTTATTTTTTACAATAAGTTAAACTATAATATCATAGTAATTATAAGAAAATTAATATTCAATTTTTTTTTAAAAAAAAAGCTATGATGCTAAATAATTAAAAAATATATATCCTACAATAACTTTATAATCACTTTTACAAAAAACTACAGTCATCATAAAACGAACCTTAAATGAGAGGCTCAATTATGTGGACATGACTAGGGTGTCGGATGTTTAGGTGTGCATATGGAGATAACAAAGGGATATATCAATCATTGTTTAAAATTGTGCAATATAAGGCTCGCCTTGAGGCCCGCCTCAACGCAATTCCAATGAAGAACGCATTGAAGCATACGCCTTAAACTTTTTTTTATGAGGCTTACGCCTCAGTTTGGTTGAGGCCCATCTTGAGGCACGTCACACCTCGCTGATGTAAGGCTTACGTCTCACCCTAATTATATATTTTTTTATTAAAACTTACATAAATCCTAAATTAAAGCCTAAAAAAATCACGCTTTAATGCACCCTCAAGCTATAACAACTTCCTCTCGATTGCATTGACCTCCAACCCTCTTTTTTCTCCATGGTCAACATCATCATAGCCGCCAAGGAGACAAGGATCACTTGAAACTCGCACACTACCACCACTTCCTCCAAAAATTTTGGGTATGAATCTCATCTTTATATTAATAAAAAAATATTTATGAAAGAGGAAGATGACTGGAATAAACAAAGAAAAAGTAAATTGGGAGACATTAAACTCCATAGGATGAGAGAGGGGAGAGATCAATTTATTGTTATGATGACAACTCAAATAAAAACCTCTTTAGTAATGACAGTGCAGATGAAATCTAAGTTTTTGTCAATTATTTTAGTTTTCTTAAGGAATTTAATGTGGATGAGAGGGAACTGAAAATGAAGGAATTTGGAGTTGAACTTGATATTATATGATACTTTTATGTTATTCATATATTTAATATTATTTTATTCTTATAATATTTAAATTTCAATTCTTTTTCATACAATTTATCAATTACTACTTTACGGCTTTTTTTATTTTTTTTTTCATGTGTATGTCAATTTGGAGTTCATAATTCAATAGAGAAAGGTAACATATCATTCTTTAAAATATTATTTGGGTATTATATAAAAAATCACTTTTAACATTTATTTTAACTTAACGCAATTTTTTTGATTTTGAGGCTTACGCCTCGAAATGCCTTAAGTCTTATGCCTCGCCTCACGAACAAAAAATGTCTCAATACCCAATTACACAATTTTAAACCAAGATATAAATGTTATTCTGGTAGGAGGGGTTAGGGAGCGTTAAAGTTTAGGATTACATGAACTTTGAATTTTATTTTAGATGATATTTAGGAGTGTTCAAAATTCATTTTCAGGCATAATTGAGTTTTCTTTTATTTGAAGATGGAATTCCATGATGTCAAAGGAGTTTGTGACAGAGCAAAACAAGGGGAAGCAAATTGTTAGAAGGTGGGTGGCTAGGGTAAGAAACTATAGGTGCATACTCACCTTCATAGGTGTTTAGCAGGTAGATGGCGGGTTATAGTGGAAGAACTCGTCCTTAAGGGGGGCCACTAGAGAACTCGTCTAATGATCAGAGAGTAACCACTCGCCTCAAGCTCGTGGGGAACTCGCCCAAAGTAATCAACATGTGCTCCCCAGCCGAGCCTACTAAGGAGTTAACCCATTGAAGGGCAAATCAAAGATTCCTCACCAAGCTAGCAACCCGGTGCTCGACACGTATCTGAACCACCACATCAGTCACTCGCTCCCTCTTAGAATGATGTTAGTGTAATAGCCATGAATTTAATTTCCCAAAATTCTAGGAAATTAGCCAAGTGAGCTTTGTGGTGTTGGGCTTGTGGGCGTTGTGACACTAAGCTCTCAAATTCTCTAGAATTGAGGGAGTTTTACAGCACTGGGTGTTGAGCACTATGACACGAGGTCAATTTTTCAAAAAAAAATAAAATATCTAGAACTATTATTATTAAAAACCTACACCAACCAATCTCCCATTTTAACGAACTTTCACTATGTAACTTTTGGCATGCGATAGATATCATTATTTTGAACATTTTGAATTGTTTGTATTGAAATTTTACTAGTTAGTTTTGATTATATGATATTTTATTTACAATGGTAAAGAAAGACTAGGTGCAAAATTATCAAAAGCTATTGTATTATATATGTATATGAGATATATGACATGCATATGGTTATTGCTCATTTGGAATACCTACATTTTGACATAATGCATTCATATTAATTAGCACGCTTGATAGATCTATATGTTATGATAATTGTATATTATGTATATAGGATATTTGCTATTATAATATACATTAAGCAATGTGAATGAACTGATGTGTTAAATGAGACAGGTGAGATTGATACTGATATGATAAATGAGATATATGACTGATAAGATATTTCATGAGAGACTGGAAATTAATGATTGATAGATGAGATAGAAGATACATAAAATCTATGATAAATAAGACATATGATAGATTTGATCAATGATAGATGAGACAAATGATAGATAAAACTGATGATACATAAGACAGATGATAGATAAGATCAATGATATATGAGATTAGACGATAGATAAGACCAATGATAGATGAGACATCATAGACATGATCGATGATAGATGAGACAAATGATAAATAAGATGGATGCTAGATAAAACCGATGATAGATGGGACAGATGATCGATAAAATAAATTATAGATAAGATAGATAATAAATAAGACCAATGATAGATGTGATAGATGATAAATAAGAGAGATGATAGACAAGATTGATGATAGATGATAGATAAGATTGATGGTAGATTAGACAGATGATACATAAGACTGATAATAGATTGATGGTAGATTAGACAGATGATAGATAAAATAGATAGTAGATAATACAGATATAGATAAGACCAATGATAGAAGAGGCTAGTGGCAGATTGATTAACTAATTGAATTATAACAGAAATAATGAAATATGACTAATGACTGATATGTAACAAGACTGATCGTGTACTGATACAAATAAATAGTATAAGATTGATATGAGCACGATATATTGCACATATAAGATGATGGGTTCACTTGATATAGAAAGAATTATTGTTTATATGAATGCAATTTTTTGCATTTTGTTTCTATTTTTTTCATTACTTTTAGTTGTAAGTATTAGTAACTTACTAAGATTTTTTGTTCATTATATGATTTTGACATGTTTATAGGTAAGGGTTATAAATCGATGGAGTGAGGTTGATTTGAGCGGTAGGCTTAGGTTTTCTTTATGCGTCTATTGGTTTTTTTCTTTTTTGGTCATGATATATTTTAGCGATGGGTTGTTATATGTTGAATATCATGACTATTAAATATGTCTTCTTCTTCTTCTTCTTCTTCTTCTTCTTTTTGACCAATGTGTAAATATTGGATGAATAGCAATGTTTAAGTTTTTCACTGTTTATATTATAAGAAATGAAATTGATAAACTTTGGCTAATGATTAAGAAGAAAAAGATAAAATTCATTCCAATTTGGGTCATGGGGTGTTACACTCAGGCACTCACTCTCTACTTGAGGGGTAATCCTCACCAGACTAAGCTACAAGAAAATGCCCACTCATGCTAACCTCGGCCTAACTTGCCACAGCTATCAAACTCGAAGTTTTCCATCCCGCGACAACACCTCACTTGCCACTCTCTTCTCTAGCGATCAAAGATCTCCCACACAAGTCATTGACAATATCAACAAACTCGCCAACCACTGATCCCCTTTCATCTCAACACTCGCCCACAAACTCACCCAAGTACGCCTCCTTTGTCCATTCAACATTACTAAGCTCACCCAAAGGTAGCCTGTCGAAGCCTTACAACCCCGTGTCCTTCAACTAATTAGAAGGCAAAATGTGTCTAGGGTAGCTTGCAACATTGTGCAGTTATTATGTGTAGCGTTGTGCTCTTTACTTTTTTTCTCTACGTGGCCTTCATAATTTTATAAATAAGATGTGATGATGAATAAATTATAATATATTTTTTATTAATTTTAGTGGATATTCTGTCAGTTTAAGATCTACAACTTTCTTGAGCATACTATAGAGCTTTTCTCTACTAGCTTAATTCTCATCATTCTTACAAGTCAAGCTAGCATGCCCACAAGTTTATCCTGCTAGTAAGGATTAGCTTCTTCTACGACTAAATTTGAATCTAATAATAAATGTGAAATGAGGATACAGAGGAAAATCTTGCTTTCTTCTTTTTTTGGAACTTAACTTTGTGTTAGTAACATTTGGTATTTTGGTGATGAAGTGAGAGCAATAGGGAAAGATGAGGTAGACCTTGAAACTTTTGATGCATAAATAAAGAAAATTACCAGTGAAGAGGAATAATTAAAGAGATAAACCCCAATGTTATTTTAAAGAGTACCAAAATATATAATTAATAGAATCGAATGATCATGTGTCTTCAAGTTATTTAAATTGGCTCTCTAAAGGAGAAGCCAATATGATTTTGCAGACCATGGAAGACAAAGGAAGTGGTGACAAGCGAGAGATTGAAACCTATGGGAAATTATATTTTTCTTTATTTCTCAGGATATTTATATAAACACAACTACAATGATGGGCTAATTTTAGAACAACACATATAGGTTAAAATGGAGATGTTCCTTAGGAATATCAAGCAATATTAGAATATCATGGAGAATTAAGATGTAAATTTTATATAAAAAAAAATGATTAGGCTGATGATTTATATCGCTCAATTTGTTAGGAGATTTAAGGCTTCGTTTGGGAAGGTTTTTTTACTGCTTCTTAAAGCAGCTTTCTGATATAAAAAATTTAATTTTAATGCTAAAAAATTGCTTTAAGAAGCAGTAAAAAAGTCATCCCAAACGAATCCTAAGTCATGAGTAACAAAATAAAAATGGTAAGAATGGCAAAAAAAAGGAATATTAAGATGAATGTTTGATAAAATTAAGGAGAATAAATTGATGAATATTAATATCAAATTTAAATTATCACACAAGCTAATTTATTTATAAAAGGAATCTACATTAATTATTAGTATAATATGTCATTATTATTAATGAAATTCTCATTTATTTATTTTTTTCTTGAATTTTCTCTTCTCTTGCTTATATATGAGCCCATATTTGCTTGTATTCAAAAGTCAATTTGTTTGGTTTGCTTTTTTCTTTTTTATGAACCTTTTATTATTATTATTATTATTTTATTTGTTTGGTTTGCTGAAAAAAGAATATAATATAAAAGTAATACTTTGGAGTTAATTGGATGAGTGTAAAAGGAATACATGAAACTACTTTTTTTTGTTTGTTTAGAAGCAAAATGAATGTAATGTAAAGTGCAAAATGGTGGAGGTAGGTGGCTAACATTGACAACAGTGGTAGCCATCAACGACCGGTGATGGTGGACCATGGTTGGCAATGATGGTGGTGCTGGTAGTGGGCAATGGTGGTGGCCGGTTGTGGTGGCCAACAACTGCAGAGATGGGCTGCGATTGTGGTGATCGATAACTATGCCAGATGGAGGCTGGAGCACGAGGCAACGGTGGCCAGTGGTGGCAGGCAACAGCAGCGGGTGGGCGGTGGTGGCCAGTGGTGGCGGGCGATGGTCGACGGCGACGGTGACGGTGCTAAATGGTGTTGGGTGGTTGTAGCCGATGATCGTGGCCTGAGGCTGATGTGTGGTAGCAACGAGCGATGACAATTGCAATGAATTTTTAGTATATTTGGAACTCACCCATTTATAAGAAATTTCAAATACACAAAAAAAATGAACTAAATGATGAATTCTAAATGTACCAAATTGTATCCTACATTTATTTTACTTCAAACGAAACACCTACACTATCAAAACCCCTGTATTTAGAATACCTTAAACTCTTTTTACTTTAAACCAAACGACCTCTAAGTAAAAATTCCTTTCTGATTCTCTCTCTCTTTGGACATGGTATTAAGAGCCATGGCCAAAAATTCTTCCAATCTTCTCTGAACACCTTCCAATCGATGTTGCACTTCTCAAACATGTTATCATAATTATATTGCTCTCACAATTCCCTCTAATTGCAACCCATCATCAGTGTGATTTATCATCTTCTCCCTTTGTGAAGGAATTATTCCGTGCCGAGTCCGAACGGGAAGTTTCCGTTCGGATTGTGAGTGTACACATCGTGTACAAACAATATTTACACAATTTGAACCAAACTGTGTACAAAAATTATATTCATTGTACACAATGTGTACATTCACAGTTCAGACGGAAACTTCCCGTCCCGACTCTGCACAGAATAATTTCTCCCTTCTGTGAGGAGGGCTATAAGCTGCCAAGCGCCCTTGATAAATAACTCAATATTTGTTCATATTACACTCAGTTCACATTCATTAATTTACATAGTTAAACAAAATTTTAAGAGCTAATCACATAAATGAACAAGATTGAACACAAAGTAGCTTGTTCATTTATGCTCGTGAACTTTCTCGTTTATTGTTTAACAAGTATCTCGTTAAGAATATGAGAACATGCTCATTTAGTGGTGGCTTAGTTTTTTATTTGATAGCTTATTCTATGTTGTTGTATCAAAGTTTAATGATTTATATGCTTTAAAATTTATGTAAATTATTAAATGTATTTGTATGATGAAAATATCAAATAAATAACTAGATATATAGAGTTAAATGATTTATTATTATTATTATTTTAACTTCATCAAACAAATTTTAAAAAAAAAAACACCTAATGAATAAAGTCAATTTTATTAAAAACTATAAATACAATGATGTATAGTAATTAGGCTATATATTTAAATTATTAGCATCGAATATATAACTAGTTAGGCTTGATTAAAGTCAATTTTGGTTAGAACTTGATAAAAAAATTTTGTTGGAGAAGGCATAGACTTTCGAGCAGACCTTGTCAGAGAACTCATCGACTAGAGAAGCAAAGATAGAACAAGAAGAGGAGCTGCTCCTAAAGCTTAAAGATGTTCTAAACTCTAGTATTTTTGTCATAAAAACAAGTTATTTGTTTATACTCATTGTGATGCTACCTTTATGTGTTCATTAAAGCGCTTGTTCAATTAATGGCTCATTTTCTAAGCTCATAAGCTTGGCTCAATAAAATTCATTTATTTTCCAAATGAGCTGCTCAATTAAAGCTCGATAATCACAATATAAACATCTGTAAATTTAAATGAAATAAGATTGAACATTGACACAAAACTTGAATCAAGCTCAAACCAAGTTCGAACATGATTTTTGTAAATGAGCTCCTCAAGCAACCTCTGCTAACCTCGATTCAGTTCATTTATAGCCCTAACCCTAATCCCTCTGACACGAATTGGTTGTGTTACTAATGCGACACTCACAATTTTTTAGTAACAAACTTCAACAACTCCAACTCTAATCATTAATGTTTTTAAACTCAAATTAGCATTTTCTATATCACCTTGAGTTTGCGGGGTAGTGTTATTATATCAAAACTCTCATTTGCACTAACTTATTATTATAGAAACATGCATTATTTATTGTTATAATATTTTTTTCATTTTTGAAGATATTATCCTTTATTATATTTTTCCTCATTATACTCTTCTATTGCCTAGATATGAGAAAATATATGCTTGTAAGGAACATGAATATGCTTGATCTTATATTTGAGCAGAATAATATTAAAGATTAGCTATGCTGAGAATTATTATTTTTTAACATGATGGATACTTGAATGTACATACATATAATTAAGAATGGTTTCACCATACATGCAAATTGCAAGTGCTATGAAACAGTGAACATAACAATTCCAATTAATAAATGGGAACTAACCTCCATGCGATATCCAGCTCTTGATGCACACATTGCATGATAATAGGTTGAACACTTACAACATTGTGCACATGAACCATGCTTTTGCTTACATATTACACATATCTGGAGCCAAAGGAAAAAAAACCAGTAAGCAGGTCTTCTTTTTGCTAATATGAGACAAATCATGAGCAAACTCCATTATTGACAACTACTACAGGATTAGCATTAATGGTAACAGCTATGATATCTTTGTTTTTGAACTTAACCTTCATAAAAGACTGTGGTGGTATATTCAATATTCCCACAGCAGGCTCCATTGTTATGTCGTTAGCAAAAGAAACAGTGGGCTGAAACCAGGCACATGTAACATGAACCCACAAACAATCAACATCAGTTGGCTTCAAAGCCCCACCTGTGAAAGAGAGAAAGGTGAAAGAGAGAAATAGAGAAAGAGAGATCTACATATTTCTGTGGTGTCGACATGGGCGGATCCCCTCATGTGCGAGCCCTCAAAAAAAAATTGTATAAGTTGGATAATTTTGAAATTCTGCCCCCCTCAAAAATAATTTTGTCCTAATATGACCCAATTTGCATTATTTGCCCATACATCTGAAGTTCCAAACTTTTCCTCTTTGCAAATAAATGATAAAAATTTACTCTTATAAATTTGATAGCATTATGTTGGTTAATTTTTTTTAAAAAATCTTATTTTATTATTATTACTATGTGATGTTATTATTATTATTATTATTATTATTATTATTATTATTATTATTATTATTATTATTTATTATTATTATTATTATTATTATTATTATTATTATTATTATCGTCGTCTAATTAATGAAACTTTTGCCCACCCTAAAAAAAGAATCTAAATCCGCCCCTAGGTGTCAACAAACATAAACACGGATCATTCATATGAGAATCATGTCCCGCAAATGATGGAAGGAAAAAATGAACTTTAAACTTAAATTAGTTCAACCGGAAGAATATGATCATTTCATGTATCTGACATACCTTTTACTGGGCAAAGGCAGCATTCCTTGTTTTGTTGAGGTGTTGCACATGCTGTGCAAACCCAGGATGTGAAATCTCGTTCACCTCTCACCCCATAGCATTCCTGGTGGACAGCTACCTGACATCTGTGATTTTTTTTAATAAATATACTTATTTTTAACTGCATTGTATGTTTCTGTTTTCATTCTGGAAGAACTCTGTGCGGAAATATGAGAAAGGCCAAAATACCTGATGCAAATGATGATTTTATTATAATCCCAGTCCTCAATCCATCTGCAAATTGCACACCTTTCAGTTGTCCATTTAGCATAGACTGGTTCATAAGCCTCTGCTAAGATGACAACAAAATGCAACTAAGTATGATTCAGTCTTCGAGTACTTGATGCCCGTATAAATGAAATGGCAATGAAATCAACGAGAGAGTACCTTGCAACAAAGTAACTAGTTTTTGTTTTCTCTCTTTAAGAGACGGTTGTTTAGCGTGATTGGCTGGTATTGTATTGTTAAGGTGATGTCCAATCTGCAAGGTAATAAAATGGTGGTGAATCTGTATAGCACCATCAAAAAACTAAAGTTAACGATACTTCTAAAAGAAACAACTTGAACTCTGATGAGCAGAAAATGAGCCGAAAGCTAGTAACTTCAACATCAAGGCATGCAGGAGAAGTAAACTATAGGTAAAGCTGGTGATCCATGAACCACATTAAGACTTCGTTTGAGACGGCTTTCTTACTACTTCTTAAAGTAACTTTTTAGTACAAATTTTTTAATTTTTTAACTAAAAAGCAGCTTTAAGAAACAATAAAAAAACTGTCCCAAACAGAGCCTAAGTTAAACAAACACGATATTTTTGTTTCATCTAAAAGGTATAGCTATATAATTTAACGAACAAAGGAAATTTCATTTGGTGAAAGATTACAATCATAAATTATAAAATAATAATGATTCAAGTGTTTGTCGTTATAACAAACCCATTCCCCGAGTGGCCTCATGGTACTCTTGATTTTGACGCTGATCTTCCATTTTTTACTTCTACAACCTGTATGACGCTCCCATTCACTAAGTTTGGCTTTTTTCCCGTTGCAAGTGTGGCAATGACATATCACCCTGCCATAGGCATAAACCATATGAGCTTAGCAATAACTTTATTAACATGTGATGAACACACTGACAACTTTTCTCCTTCGGAAAAGATTTCAGAGAAGATGTGAACATAAACGAAATCTAACAATTTAAGAGAATCCACTAGACAAAGTGTCTCGGATGATAAACCAGCAAAAAACAAATATTTTCTCCAACTCTAGAATAAGCGATAGTCATTGAAACCAATTAAACTAATTTCCATCGTCATTGATGCTCTTTATCAATGTAACGTTGGAGACAAAATGCAAATTTTGAAAAGGGTAGTGCTATTGAATCAGGTCCTCTGTAAATATTATGGTATTTTCACATCTATAGTAATTGATTACTACTATTTCCCAGGAAAAAAAGGGTATTTAGTTTGATATGACAACCATCTCGAATCAGGCTCAACCGACAAATAGTAAATTAGTTCCAATTAAAACATCGAGTAGAAATTAGATGTTTCTCAACAGTTCCGATATTTAAAATAAAGTGCTTACACATGTTGCTCAGGTAAGTATGTCCCCTCCACACCACAACAGCAAACAAGAATCTTCTGGGGTGCAGAGACTTGCAAATTTCTGTCATAGCATCCCCGTAAACATGAAAAGCATAATAAGTAGGCAATTCCCATAGAAGCTCAACAGGTCCAGATTTCAAATGCATACCTAACTTGTTCTTTTTTCTTCTCTGTATCTGGTAAATCAAACTTATTCTGCAACTCGCACTCAAGAGATGAATAATCACCATCTTCCAGACTCTATTAGTATTGAAAACAAGGTTCAATCAGTGGAATATACTTAATAGTCAAGTAACAAGCATACATTGGGAATACAAGTATAACAAAATAACTTTACACACTAAACTGATCCAACGTAAATACAGACCTGCCTGGTGTGGGCTTTTTTCAAAAGCTGTAGAACAAGAAAACAAACCAATTAGCGGTTTAGTACAGAGAATGGTATAGCTCGGAGCAGTCAAACAACTTTGTTAAGCGACTGTTATTTAGTTCTGACTCACCGAGCCTTCTAAATCACCCTTCACTTTCTTTATGCTTGCAATTGAAAGGCAAGCCACATAATTGTCACAATGAAGGCCTGGATTGTTCACGTCCTACAGAAAAAATAAGCTTAGAAAAATTAGCCTATGAATTTTGAAAGAGTCTTGAACTTGAAAGACATATAATTTCCCCATGAATATCATAGAATAGTTAATCTCAACAAAAATATAACAAATAAACTTTTGCTTGTCAGACATTAACCAAAGGTTGCATTTGAGGGCTTGAAAGGAAGAATCGAGAAGCATGTGCATAGGTCGACAAGTCCTTGCAATAAAATTTTTATAATGCAAACAGCGCAGTAATCAATAACAGTATCTCTACATATACTTAGCTACCTCATTCCGTTAAAGGTTCTTTTGATTTCTGCCAAGGCACAAGCAAAGGATCTTCTTTGCGATTTGCATGATACATTAAGGGCATTTCCAACCAAAAATCTCATTGTTTCACTTCAAAATGTCGTGAAACTAAAAAAAGTCATGATTCATCTCCAATCGAACTCCATTTTTCCCCTTTTGCAAAGGTAACGGTCTTTCTCTTCTTTCGCGCGTTTTTTTGGCAAGTTCGGTAGAGACTGAAAAATAGTGAAGATGAACAGTGCAACACCAATACTGGCTTCCCACTGTTCACCCGCAACCAAATAGCATAAGTTTTACCGTTCGGCTGGAGCTTGCGAGCGATGCCATTGAAGCGTTTGGAGTTCTGTTGGAGATGCCTTAAACCGTCTAACAGTCAACTACTCAGCTTACATTCTATAGACATTTGAGAGGACGGAGCGCTTTCGCAATCTTATCTATGTGCATTAAGAACATTTCTGAAGTTCATGGAAACTATTCTCTGACGTCATAATTTTTTTTTGGGCGATGCAGATGACATTAGCAGAACTTGGATTCCTACTTCACCATAACTTTTTTTTTGGGACATTTAGGCCATGTAAGGCAAACTCACACACACAACGCATACACAAAGACTCGAACCCAAGACCTCTTAGTTGGAAGCCTAAGCTCTCAACCAACAAGACAAGGTGAGATTCGTACTTCACCATAACTAGCTAACCATCTTTTAATGAAAATCACCTCAATCTTAAAAGAATGATGTGATCAAAATTACTAGATTCTCGTTCATATTTGCATAATTAGTCAAGGAGGAGGAATTAAGCTCGAAGAAATCAAAGACGCGATTTTTATTTTGAAATGAATGCATACAATCCACCTGTTGATTGAGGAAGGTCTTTTCGAGAATATTGAGTGCCAGAAGAAAGCGAAGAGTTTACCCAAAAAATAAAAAAAGGAAGCGAAGATGGAGCTGCCCAATCTGAGCACTGACAACAGCCTTATTTATTAAGATCAGGAGATAAAATACTATCTTACAAGTCAAGTCCACAATCATTATGGTCCATAATTACGCATATCTATCAAACAAGCATAGTTGATATTTCTGCAGTAGCAACGGCTTTTATAGGTGGAATAATGCAGTCTGAAATTGGAACGAAACCTCGCCTATGGGAAAAATGACCTCACAGTGGTCGAGGAACAGGAACAATAAATATATCATCTAAAAAACCTTAGTTGCAATATTGACTTCCGGTGTATAGTTGGATCTGCTTGGTCAGAAAGTAAAATCTGTTGAGGGGAACAGGAGAAAGCATGACGAACAATTTCTTTATACTTAAGGGAAAAATCTGCTTTTGCCACTTTGGGCTGTGCTTCAACTCACGCATGTCCGAAGGGTTAGTGAAAATAGAGAGAGAGAGAGAGAGCAAAATCCACCTTAAAGATTGCGATTAAATTCGCTCATAGCCAAAATAAAATATAATGAATTAACATGCGTGCAAAGGTTCGACAATAGGAGCAATCAATAATTATCCTTCCCTTGATGGCCTTTCCTGCGGGTTTACGCAACAGGGTAGGGTGAATATGTTGTTATTTGTCTCAATATAGATGACATTTCATTTTGTTTGTGACGGTTTTTTGTTTTCTCTTAAAATAATTTTTTATTATAAAAATAAATTTTTTATTAAAAAAATAATTTTAAGAAACAATAAAGAATCATTTCAAAGAAAATCAAAAGAAATCTGCATTTTTCAAGTCACCATCATAAGCATTGTTTTAACTTATTATCTATCTTATTCTTCTGTTTCCATCTTTTGAGAATTTTTCAGCATTATCATTTTATATGATGCAGCTCTTGTACTCCAAACTCAACTTTTTTTTGGAGTTGTTCTCATATTTTGATCTTTTAATTATGCTTTTTATATAATTAAAATGGGCTTTGCCCTCGTTTCATCAAAACAAATGAATTGCTTACTATATATACATATATATATTTATGACGCTCAAGAATTTTGAAACTAATCCATAACCTACTTTTTTCCTTCGTCCGGATAAAAGAGAATTTAATGACCTAAACCTAATGTCAGCGGACGCATTGCCAGTTATAAGCCCTCAAAAGCAAATTTTGTTAGGGTGTGGATCAAAAAGATTAAAAATTGGACTCCATATAATAATGATTTATCCTATTCATTAATAATATTTTTCTCATGTTAGAATACTCATGTCAGCTATCATCTCACTATAAAGTTTTTTCAATATCATTAAATATCATGTACCAAGAGCTCTATTAGATTATGTGGTGTCACCTATACAACAACAATAACAACAAAAACATCAAGCCTTTGTCCCACTTCGTGGGGTCGGCTACATGAATCCTTTTTTCTCCATTGTCCTGTTAAAAGCCAAAAGAAATATCATTTCTAATATTTACTAACCAAGTCTTTTTTGATCTACCTCTATCTTTCTTAACATAAGTCAAATCTAAATTCTCGTTTTCATTAGAAGGCCGCCGTTTTATGTGACCAAACCATCTAAGACGACTCTCTTATCTTCCACTGGAGCTACTTCAACCTTTTCACATATATGCTCGTTTCATATCCTATCTTTAAGGGTAAAGCCACTCATCCACCTAAGCATCCTCATCGGAAGGCTGTCATTTTATGTGGTGTCACCAATGCTAGACCAATTAGTAGACTCATTTTTAACTTTAGAATTTTAAATTTATAAATAAATAACAATCACTTAATAATTAATTTTTTTATATCAACATATTTTTCCATAGAGATTAAACTCAATATTCTACAAATCTATGTGCTCCACAAATTCATAAGATCATGTTTATATACAAATAATCATCGATGTGATAGATTCATCTCTGTCTTTTAAAATTGTATTTGAGAATATTATGCTCGCAAAAAAAATTATGCAAAATAGTCAATTTGATAGGGTTGATGATAAAACAGTAGTGGATGATTCTCTTTCAAATTTGATATGTCCAATAATATAAAAGTGGGTTCAAATTAAGATGAATTATTTTGTGGGGACACCGGACGGTAAGCACCGTCTAGTTTGTCTCTGTGAACAGTAAAAGCATTGTGCTTTTACTGTTCATGCTGCGCTTTTGTGAACACAAAATCGAACTGTTCTTCCCGTCCGATGTCCGCATAGAACAATCTCTTCCAAATTAAACATATAAGAGTTGAACTATGTTATCCATAGAACGAACTTTGAGGTAACATGATTAATCTTGTCCAAATCACGAAAATTTGAGCATGGAGTTAATTTTCCAGACCTGTAAGCATTCCTGATCATGGTTGGAGCCTGTCGCTTCTTGAAACTCACCATAGAAAGGATCACGAGGATATGTGTGCAGCCTGGACATGTCCATCCCATCCACCTCCATTCCCATAAAACCATGCTCAGCCAGGAAAGCCTCCTCTATTGCCAACCTTAACTCAGAGGGCTTACTGTTATATAATTCTGTCTGCCCCTGGAACCTGCAAGCCAACAATTTAATCACCATTAAAACAATATAAAAATGATTTAAACTTATCAGTGTAAGGTACAGTTAGCTATGTTCTACCTGTCTAGATTGTCTATAAATGGAAAAACCATCTCTTGCTTCACCAAAGCACACTTGCGCTGCATAATTTAATCACATTACAAACAAACCATCATGAAGCAACCAAGAAGAGAATTGAAGAGAAAATAATGATAAAAAAGACCTCAGAACAGGCATACCATGACTTCTCCACTTCCAGAATACCCAAAGAGCATCACACAAATGGATCCAACGTTAAGGGATTTAGAAACTGGCTCGGGAGCTTGTGGCGTTAGGTTTACGACGATAGCTGGCCAAGCAGGATATGTGTTCCCTGGCTTAGCCCAGACCACATCCCCCACAGCAAACTTCATGGAAGAGTTTAGATATTCTCTCTTTGACATTTTAGCAGCCGATATATTCCCTAAATTTCTCACCGATTCATCTAGATTCGGCAACACCGGGCAAACCATCACCTCTTCTCCCTCCGACGACTCATGAAGAAACGTCAAAGTGCTCGGTGAAAGAGATTTCTTCATTGATTTTATATTCCAGCACGCTCTGTAACAATCCTGTTTTCCTAATAATTCGAAAGAATTCTTCGACTCAGTTTCAATCACATTAACTTCTCCGAAATCGGAATCAATAACCCCAGACTCGAACTTCTCCTTCCTCCAGGTTTCAATGGTGAACGAATCACCGAACCGCGAAGGAAGCACCTGCGCACGTCCCCGCTTTGTTCTCACAGCCAGCGACCGCCGCCGCCGCCGCGGCTGGCCCCAGCTGGCTATCGACCCGGATACGACCTCGCCGGAGCTCGTAGACGGCCCCAAGTCATTACATGCGGCGTACGGAATCCCGGCGAAACTGCCCAAATCCCCAAGCATCTCCAATAAGAAGTAATCCCCCTTGCTGCTCTTCCACCGTTTCGCGCTACGCCCAACGCCAACCACCCCGCCTCCTTCGTCCGAATCCGCCCTGCAACGCTTGAGGCTCGGCATTTGCGCCCTGTGCGAACGCTTTATGATCATCTCCGCAAATACCGATGTAAATTCATAACCCTAGACTCCGGCGTGCATTGGAGGCGCAACCGACACAAACAGAGGATTCGATTCAAAATATCCCAATCGGCAATCCCACACTTGAATCGACTAGTTTGCAGAGATGCAATAGGAATGAGAACCAGAAGAAGAATACCCTAATTCAGGGAGAAAAAACGACGGATCTCCGGCTTCACCCAGACCTCCAAAACCAGCGCGGTATGAAATATTTCCTATTTCATCACGTAATAAATAAACAAAGAAGAAAAAGTCCGTCTTTTTAAAGAAGAAATCAGAATTTCAATATCTCAGAGACGAGAGGACTGTTATTTGTTATAGAGTATATACATATATATATTATCACATTTATTTATAAAATTAATGAAATTGTCGCGAAATTTTCGTGTTCGCCGGAGAGAGAGGGACGAATCCGATGGAGTGAGCGCTCTGCGCAACGGCTAAGTTCTTCGTTATATAGAGATGGCCTCGTGACGCCGTCCTCATCTCTTATGTTTCAGACTTTCAGTAGTATATTGTGTTCTGTGGGGATGGTTGTATAAAATATAAATTAATAAATTTTTAAGCTTTTTAATAATTTTATTTATGTATGACATTTCCTCTTCATTTATTATAGAGTAAGGGCCAATCCGGATAATTTTATCATTATTTTATTTTTTAAGTCTTTCAAGCAATAATAAAAGTTTGTTTGTCTTCTTTTTTTTTTTTTTTTTTTGATAGTTTTAGACTATATTTCATAAATTTTTATGATGAGAAGCTATTTTTTATAATAATAATAAATAAGCTGTTTTAGAACTTATTTTATAGAAAGCTTAGGTTGTTTCAAACAAATACTAACTTATGGGATGTATAAAGCTGCTTTAAGAAGCTGTAAGAAAAAAAAAATATGTATTTGATGAGATGTATAAGCATATAATACCTCCGAAGCTACTAATAATGGAGACTTTGGACTTTGAAGCTTGTCGATAATGGATTACTAGAGATAGTTATATTGAAGTTAAATCAAAGTCTATGGTGTAGAGAGAGAGAGAGAAAAGATCAAGGGCAAAAATATGTAGTGGTGAGGAGAGGGGCAAAAATGTGTAGTGGTAAAGGAGGGCAATCCCCCCCCCACCATACGGGAAAAAAAAAAAAAAAAACTTAGTATATTAAGTGTTATTTGTAATATGTCCCTCCTAATTTTTTTTGGCCCCAGACGATTTTTTTTTCATGCAATTTGCCCATTCAAAAATCGGAAAGCCTCTTAGCCTCCCGTTATTTTCATCCAATTTTGTTGAAATTTTCTAACACTAACAAACAAATTTGTGAAAAACTATTGTGTAAAATAAATTATTCTAACACCCTTATGTGTATTTTTTATTTTTTTTATAAGTTTGCCGCTTGCCCTCCCCGAAAACTAATTTGATTCCGCCCATGGACAAGATTAAAAAAAAGTCAAATTTAAAACTATTAGAGAACTACTTAAAAATTTTATTTGATTGCTAGAAGTGTAAGACTTATGCAAATGATTGAATGTGTCAAGCTCGTCCTTTTTGATTGGATTGCTAAGTGAATAAACTTGTTGCTATAGGCAAGTAACTTGGCTGAGTTGTGCGAGGAGCCTTGGCGACTTCGATGAATCTCAAGGTTGAATATGATCAAATAGTAAACAAGCTTCTAATGACTTCGGCTATTTTTAAAAATCACAAGAAAAGCGAAGGTCCAATGAACATTTATGAATGAAATAATTCTATTATTATGTGAGTATTGATTAAAAAGATTTGCTTGCCTACACACAGGGGCGGAACCAGCTTCAATTTTGAGGGGGGCAAATACAACACAAAAATAATTAAATATTAAAAAAATATTATTATATATTACAACAAGTTTTTTTAAAAAAAATTAAGCAAGAAAAATAAAGAAAAAAAAAATTAATTAAATAGTCATGAAAAGCATGAAATAGAATATTAGAACTAAATGTGAAGAAATATATAGATATTTTAGAGCAATATAGGTTAAAAGAGTTTTTTAGGGGGGGCAAAAAAAAATTTTAGGAGGGGCAAAAAAAATTTTTCTCTCTTATAATATTTTTTTTTTACTCTCATAAAAAAAAAATTTTTTTTGAGGAGGGGCAATTGCCCCCCCTAACCTTGTAGTGGTTCCGCCCATGCCTACACATCAATTACTAGTAGAAAATATCACGAAGTCGTTCAGGAATGAGAGGCATGTGGATAGATTGACATTGGTGGTTGAGTGACGATAGTCTGACTGCGAAGTACAGACGGCGATGATCTGTCAATTGAAGTCGGAAAGCTTCATCCAGCAATGATGGTCGGGTGTCGATGGTCCAATGGTGGAGGTCAGATGGCAATGGTGCTAGGGAGAAGTTATGGGATTCGCCAAGCCTCTATGTTTCTTGAACTTAAAAGCTAATGGCCCTCTTCTTGTAGAGAGTTTAGATCTCTATTTAACAATTTTTAAAGCAGTATATTCTGTAATTATAGTCAAGAATATTCAATTGAATAACATATATTGACTCCATTGATCATATATCGTTATTTTAGATTTTATGAGCCTTAATGATGATATAATTAAGTGATCTTAAGCTTTTTAGAATTGTCTCATCAAACTACTTGATTTGAAGCTTTTTAGAATTGTCTCATCAAACTACTTGATTTGACTATAAGCATTAGGGGTGTCAATATTTGACCCGACTGGAAAAATTTAGGATTCGGGTTAACCTATTTTGTAAACGGGTCGATTTAGATTCCATTTTATAATCCGTATCCGATTTCACGTCGGGTTCGAGTCAACCTGAAAACCCGAAATCAACTTGAATCTACCTCGGATCACACCCTCGCGCCACAGTGGTCCCAAACTCCCACACCCACACCCATAGCACCAGCTCTCACCCGCAGTGCTTCAGCAATAATGCCCGCCCCCGCGCCTACTCCCATGCTCGATGCCGCACCTACACCAATGCCCGTCAGCGCTCACCCGCACCCACGCTTGCCCGCACGGGTTCTCACCCCCTTCACCTGCAAGCGCTCGCGCCTACACCCACACACACATCACTACTTTGTTGGTCGTTGTGTAGGGTCGACCCAGATTAAACCCGGGTCAAGTTCAAGTGCTGGAATGTGAACCCATTTTGCAAATTAGGTCAGGGGGTTGAATGTGGCTCAATTTCGATTTAGACATGAACTCGACCCAAAATTTTTTTTGACACCCCTAATAAGCATATAAGATTTGAAGATCATTTGGTATCACAATTAATGTTTCAAAAAATTATAATTAGTGATCTAGGCTCGTTCAAACTCAAGTGATATCACTTTTATTTTTGATGAGTTAGTCTTGATTAGCTTGACTCTAAATTTATTGAGATTCAAGGCATATGATCTTAAATTTAATTTCAGTCGCATCAAAATTCATGCACAGTTAAGTCAGTTTTTAATAACTTATTGACTACAAAATTAGAACTTGGTCAGTCCTGTAAAGAAGTTGTTGAGTCCGACGTTCCAATAAATCTTGTGAAGACCAGGTCGATTCGGATTTGGTAATTGAAAGAGTGGAAGCCAAGAAGGATCAGCCCACCATCAAGAACAAAGGCGTGCAATATGGTGTTTCTCTAACTAAGTCTGACAATGTTCTTATCATATTTATAATTAGCAAGCTCGTAGGTAAAATGGAGTGGGGCTCACAGTGAAATCAACTTCAATGGCCACAATTTGTTATTCTTCAATAAATTTCTCTTGGGTTAATTACTTTCATGGATGAGCCTATGTATAGCAGGAATTTTTATTAGGTCCAGACACCTGACGTAGCTTTACATCCGGACGCCAATAAAATGCCGCCACCTGCTCTTACTTTTACTGCGCGGCCCGACGACCCGACCCGGACCGGAACCCGATATTGCTATGTATCAGCTGATTTGTACAGACCAGGGTATTGCTAGATTTTGCTCGGTATTGCTCGGTAACGAGAAATACCATTCTGTCAAGACCAATACCTAGCAATATCGAGCAATACCAAGCAATGCCCCAATTTTTCTAGGTATTGCTCGGTATTACTCGGTATTGGTCTTGACAGAGCGATGTTTCTCATTATTTTCAAGCAATACCTAGCAATACCGAGCAATACCTAGCAATACACGAACATAGCAATACCGGGTTTCTGTTCCGGGTCGGGTCGTCGGGCCGCGTGATAAAGAGTAAGAGCACGTGGCGACATTTTATTGGCGTCCGAATGTAGAGCTACGTCAGGTGTCCGGATCTAATAAAAATTCATATAGCGGACTCCCAAATCCCATAATTTTCTATTCGTTCACCAAAATCCTCTAGTTCTTGATTTCACTTTTGCAGGAGATTCCAGAAGAAAATTAAGCTATTGTGGGGATAGAAAATTTAGATACTTCCATAGTAGTTACTAATTAGCAAGGGAGACTTGGTACTTGAGATTACTGAACAATATGATAAAATAGACTTGGTTGTGGAATCTACTAAAGATGTATCTACTAGTGAGAAGAAAAAAACCCAAAACTTCTTTAGGCCATAGCTTCGAGAAATTATTCTGAGCAATCACCCGACGTTGTCCGAAGGCAAATCAGGACACGTCATGACACTTTTTAGCTGTGAACCATTGTTATGTACCAGACGACGTGACACATTTTAATTTACCTCCAAATTATCAGATGACCGCACAGAATAATTTCTCAATAGCTTGAGGTCCATAGCTTCTTATTTGTGCAGCTTTCTAACTGATTTTAAAATAACTTTTTAATTACAAAAAATTCTTAAATTATAAATCTTTATATTAAAAAGTTATTTAGAAAATAATAAGGAAATTATCCCAAACAGAACATTAATCTCAAGACATAATGAAATTTCTTTATTTATCTAGAAATATAAAAGATTTGGTGACTAAATTTTATTCTTTGAACTCTTCCATCAACATCATACAAGATCATGATGGTCTGGATAAAATCTACTTTCCAGATCAAACCGCTATAATTAGAGCTTTTGTCAAGGCTTAAGAAAACTGATCTAATCTTTTGTTCACATTATTCGCACAATTCCATCTACAGAGACTAATCACCTAAAACTTAGCCATTTATCAAGGATTGAAACAAGAGAAGTTATAATATTTATTCTATTAATTACATCTAACTATTTTTTATATTTTATTCTAACTATTTTTTAAATTTTATTCTTTACTAATTAATTTACAATAAATATCTTCATTATTTTTTTAAATTTACCTGTCCATTATAATCACATAATTTCATATCATTTAAATATAACAAAAAAAATCACAAGTCCATTTTTTAAATTCATCATAAAGAAAACAAATTCTGATCTATTTTTTTTCATCTGCAAGAACTTTTTCATTTTGACATCTTATGCAAGGAAAGGGACAAGATGCTTCTGCACAAAGGAATTGCAGTGGCAAATTTCCTGGAAATGGAATTAAAGAGCAAAGCTAAGGATATCAATCCAATAGAAAACACAATCGACAGTTCATTACCAAATTGTGAACACGAACGATATCTTAAAACAAACCAGCTGTATTATATAACTAATGGTGAGAAAACTGGGCGTCTGGAAAGAGAGCAGCCAACCCATATCACTGAGAAGTCTCAGTATCATCACCTTCCTCTTCGCCGCCACTTTCCACTTCGTTGGCGCTTTCCACTTCTTCGTCGCTTTCCACTTCATCACCAGACGAGGAATTGTCTGCTTCCGCTATCCCATGGCTTAGCTGAGCCATGGCTATAGCTTCCCCAGGCGGCGGATGATCAAATCGGCATGCCGCACCATACTTGCAAGTGCCTGTCTTCATATAGAAGGGGCATGCAACCGAACCCTGCAAGAAACCAACATATCAATTTTATTCCAAAGCAAATAAACGGAGCATCACTTTCTCTCTTCCATGGCCTCATTAAGGGGTGGAATCAGACATAATTTTCAAAAGGAACTGATAAACAACTGTTGTCATGTATGACGGGGGTCCAAGGGGGTAGCACCCCATTCGACCTGCCCGGTCAGGTTATGGGGTCAAGGGGTAATGCCTAAAAACTCTTGTAATAAATACTAAAAAATAAAATGGAGGACAAATTACCTAAATAATAGTACAATGAAAAAAAAAATATGGGAGGGGGCAATTGCCCCCTTGGGCTCAGAGGGGTTCCGCTCATGACATCATTCACTACCATCACTTTCTCTCTCTTCCATGGTTGTTGCGAACATACACCATGCAGCACTTTTATAAAAATGATGAATGCAAATCCATGTGACCATGTCCAAGTTTCATAATATTCAAATTTTAAACTAAGGCAAAGCTTACAACTTCAATTGGAGAAAAACGGAATACATAATGAAAGAAAAAGCATTATGCAATATGTTATTTGTAGGAGAAATTCCATATGTATTTACATTTACTAATAGCTTCCCACACCCCTGCTGTTGTGTTAGGGCCTATTATTACCAAATTAGATTCTCTGCACATTGTCGCCACAAGGAATTTTCTCATAATTATGTTTTGCAATTCTCTTTCCATCGTTGAAAGTCTTGTAATTGATTATATAAAAACTGTCATAATTTGAAGGTTATTATTTAGGATTGAAAATGAAATTCTGGGTTCAAATAGAATACAGGTCATAGGACGCTTTGTGCTTCAGTGCTATATATTTGAAGCTTAATATATGAAAATATTTTCATGTAACAGATCTGTTTATGCTAAGCATCCATAACAAATAAATGCATTTCTCAAGATCCAAGATGTCCCATTATCAACTTTGAGACTAAGCATTGCCATGGGGGCACCAGCCCCCACTGATGTTGGAATAAACAATAATTAATAATAATTATGATATTAAGTACATACTAATTAAGCTTTCTTTTTTTTTTCTTTTTCCATACTAATATGCTATATTCCTTCCTTCGCATTTCCCTATTACGTAGGCGCAGGTCGCTACGACGCGTGAAACTCACCTGCTCAGAGAAGTCCGAACCCCAGGATAATTCATTAAGTTATTATAAGGATTTCACTTGTAATTTCGTTTGTCATAAATTTTCATTATACGATTGGGTGCCATTATTTAGGCTTTCATCAAGAGACTTAAAAATATATAAAGAAAGCCGGAGACTGAATTTCTCTTGTAAAAGCTTCATAATTGTCATCATGATAAAAACAAGAAGTAGACATCAATTAGGTAGAACTGTAATAAAAATTGCTGTATTTTTTTGTGCATTTGTTATCTTCTGTTTATTTACTCCCGTTGATTTGAATTTAATACTTAATAATCCAGAAAAGCCATTATTTAGGCTGCAAAAGCATGAAATTCATTAACTCATATGTTAAAATTTAAAAATGATGGATTAACTATTTGCTTAACCTAAAACTTCAAGAATCAGTCATGAATCCTACAAACAACATTCACTCATCTCAAGCTTTCATATATCTTTATCTCCTACGCTAGTTGTGAAGTTCAAAGTACTACTAGCTACCAAGCTTGCAATGCAAAGAAAAAAATGATGAAATGTTTACCTCTCTTCTAGGAAGCCCAGCAAGGGTAAGCTTGACACTTTCTTGAGTTGGCTTTGCACTAGCTACAGTTGATGCTGATCTATCTAAGGGATGATGGAACTTACATCTCTCTCCAAACTTGCAATGGCCAGTCCTCATGTAATACTGCACAAAGATAAAGTCATGATGCAGCACAGAAGATGCATCTTTGATATCAAGTTGCATTAGATTAAATATATAAAAAGTTAATCATTAAGGAACAGAAGTAAATAGGACTATAAAATTGAAGTCTGTTTGCCATTGTACGCATTATGATTACAGTAGAGGTGGTCAATGAAATGAGTTCTTTAAGTAAAGACTTCGTATCAAATCTTAATACAATACTAGTGAAAATGAGATCAGGGAAAAATAATATTAATTAGTAATACTGATGAATACTAATAATAACCATAAATATGTCAGCTAATCACGATGAAAAGTAAACATAGAGAAAAGCCTCTATTTAATACTAAACTTCCTACTAATGTTTGAAAAGATCAAATGTTTTGAAATCAGGCTACAAGAATCGCAACAATCTAAAACCTCATTGTAAAAAAAAAAGATTTTTTTTTTTCAAAACCATTATCATCCTAAAATCCAAATTTGGTTTGTTCACTTCTTGCTTGGTAAGACAAAAAGTATAAATACGTAATATATAAATTTTACAAAAAGAACACTAAAAATAGAAAAGCATTCATCATCACTATTGCTGTTCATAAAGAACATACATCACATTCAGCTTCACCAGGCTTTTGAGGATATACAGTAACTCCGAGCTGCATAATGAAATGGAACTGTTAGTCATCCTGAACGAAAAATTTAGTCAAAACCTCAGATGGTTAGCAACATATCAAGGCTTCGTTTGGAACAGCTTTCTTACTGCTTCTTAAAACAATTTTTTTAGTATAAAATTTTTAAATTTTTACTCAAAAGCTGCTTTAAGAAGCAGTAAAAAAGTCATCCCAAATAAAACCTAAATCTATTAGAATTGGCATCATAATTAAGATAGCATAGTCGATGGGGGTGTCATGAAAGCTACCTGAGCAAAACGAGGGTCTATACTTGGGACAAAGCTAGCAGCTGGATTTATGACTCCAATAGGTAAACTAGCAATGGCTGGAGTTATAAATGCATTGCTTAAATTAGCAGTTTGTGTAGGATTGATAACTGCAGAAATTTTCAAACCAAAAAATCATCAAACTGCAGAAAAAATGAAGTAGAATCCCCAGAATATAAAGTACAGTAAGAAACATACAGATCCTATCTGGGTGACTATATCGACAAGTAGCACCATATTTGCAGCTGTGCAAAGAGGAAAAAGAAGACGGTCAATGATTTTATGGTGCCAAAGATTTTGCTTTGCTAAGGAAAAATCAGGATGCAGAAAGAAAACAAACACACCTGCCAGTTTTTAGGTAGAAAGGGCAATCTGACTCACCCTGAAATAAGAAGAATAATTAGAAAATTTTGCCTGATGATATATGATATAAATCAGATTGCTTCGAGTTTTATTTGTTTGAAGGCTTTATTAGGAATTTCAACATATGATCCCATAATATAATGTGAATGCACGTAAGACTTTTTCTTCTTAGAAGAACAGATTCCATCTAAGGCTTAGAAAAAGATCATAACATTGCATTACAACATTACAACAATTCAACATCCTGATCGGTTGATGCCAATTGTAAAACCACATGTACTCAACAACAAGAGAAGCTCACCGGTCGAATAGGTAGGCCCTTAGAATTACTCAACGTAGCAGGTGAGAATGGGACGAATGCCTTAGTGTGCTTTATATCTACGGTAGCTGCAGCAGCATTGTTTGCTGTTGATTCCTTCTTTTCAACATATCCAGTGTATTTTCCAGCTGACTGTATTTGAATGTCCTTTGGATGATGAAATTTGCAATTTGCACCAAACTTACATGTTCCGGTCTTTGCATAAAACTAAGGAAATAAAAATTTAAGCCAATACGCCAAAAAATAAAAATGCAAGAGTGAAGAAATGGATTTTAGGGAGCAAACTCACCGAACAAACAGTTTCTGATGGCCTTTCTGGTAGTATTGAACTGATAGGAATAGCTTCACTCTGCAAGTGAAAACAACTAAGATGAACAGAGTATGACATATAGATAGACAGACGAGATGATATAATGAGCAAGGGAAACTCCACCTCTGCTACAGTCACTGAAGTGCTTGATTTCACCTTAGGATGGTTAAACTTACATTTCAAGCCATATTTGCACGTTTGGGTTTTCAAAAAGTACTACATATTTAAAATATATATAAGTGCAGTTTGAACGAGAAAATGCTTAAATGCAATGAATTTTCAATGGGGAAAAAATACTCAAAAACTTACAGGACAATCAGGTTCTCCTGTTCTCTCTGGAAAGGATTCAGTTGTAGAAATAAGTGGAACCTGCGACTGTGGAATAAGTGACAATGTGGTACAATTAACATGTTATTTCTCTAACATTCGAAAACAATGTGGAAGCAGAGAATCGCAATCAAGTATTTAAACATGTATAAAAGATTATGTTAGATGAAAGAAAAAAATGACCAAAATATGCATCTTTGCTGTGTTAAAAAAAGGCCACGCTCAGCAGAACCATATCTCAAGGGGCATTTATTCCTTCTTGCCAAGATTAAGGATTTGCAATAACAATTAACAAGAATATAGGACAAATTAACATTTCCCATCATATCTCAACCCATTCCATCCCTTATTTGACCTCCTACCAGCATATCCTATATGCAAGCAAATTCCATTAAGTCCTTGATGAGTTGATGGTACACTCTCTCTCTCTCTCTCTCTCTCTCTCTCTCTCTCTCTCTCTCTCTCTCTCTCTCTCTATCTATCTATTTATCTCTATCTCTCTCTCTCTAAAATAAAAAATAAAAGATAAACTTATATAGAGATAGCGTAGGCATTTAAGCTTCTCAGTCATAAAATGGCCATATTTAAGCTTATAAATGTGTTGTTTTAAAATTTCTAAACATGCAAAGTAGCACACACGTCTGAAGTTTATAACTAAGATACATTGTAACTTCACTTATGCCATCCAACAGCAGTTTCATGGACAGGATCCAGAAGGGCACAATCCTGTATTAAAAATTGAATCCTTTTCTACCATTTGGCTAGAATCCCTACAGCCAGCTTTTGGGGTGAGAGGAAAGGGGCAGAACTCAAAGAAAATGAATGAAAAAAAAAAAAGACTTGAAAGGACATGGGCATGTAAAACATAAACTTTGGAATGGTGAAGCATTCGCTCCATTCCTACGTGCAAAAGACTCCAAGCACGTGCTTCAAACAAACAGTTTTTTATTCCCGTTTAACATGACTTTTCTTTAGTGTTCTAGTGGTAAGTTATTTTTACTTAATACCAGCTCCCCTTCATGTAGAAATACTGATCCTGTCGGTACACTGCCTTTTGTGCAGGCTTCTACTTGTTATTCAGAATTTTCAAGCACTTAACCACTGATCTTGTTAAATGGCATCCACTAAAACTTTTCTCCTTTCAATCTTTTCAACAGTAAACCTTGTTGGAACATAAATACTCCTAAAACAACTTAGATTCCTGCTTCCTCCTGTTGTTTGTAACATGCGACTTACACTTGTAGAATCGTTTCAACTTTCAACTAAGCTAAGCTCAGTAGTTTTTCCTTTCAGGTAAACATCTCATGCCTCATCTGAGATACTCTCAAATTATGATGCATAGACACGGGCACGGCAACATGGATACGACACGACACGGACATGGGACACGTAATTTATTAAAAATATAGGACATGGACACGGGTTGGACACAATATTATATTTTTTTATATTTTAAAAATAATATATACTAATTGAATAAGTATAATATTAAAAATAATTTAGAAATAATAAGTCATTTAACTACAATGTGTGCTTAAAATGATTGCTATTAGGATGTCGTACATTGCGCGTCGATGTTGTGTGTCAAGCATCGAGAGAGGAGATGACAATATTATTGATAGACAAACATCGATGTTATGGAGTAACTATCGGGCGTCAATGTCAAGAGGGCATCTGTCGTCGATGTTGAGAAGATGTTGGTCGTCAATGTTATGACTTATGAGGATGTTGGACAAAGACGAGCTATCAAGTTGTGGGTGTAGAAATTGTTAGTGTCATGCATCAATGCCAAGACAATATCAGACATCAATGCCAAGACAATGTCTGACTTTGATGTTGAGATGATTTTGACATGTCGATGTTGTAATGACGTCAAACGTCGATGTTGAGATGACACCGGACATTGTTGTGAAACCAAAGTCGCGACCCACCAAAGTGAAATGAAAATGAGAATATTCAGTGAATGAGGTATTGAGTGCGAATAGAATATAATAAATTTAGTTTTATATTTTAAATAAAAAAGAATTATAAATATAATAAATTATATTTTAAAAAATTCATAAAATAGGTTTGCCCTTTTTAATTATCTTACTTATTTTCCACCAAGACTGGGTCCTTTTCACAGAGTTTTCAGTATTTTTCTTTGATGTCATTTACCTTTGGAAGAAGAATTTTGTCAGTTTTTAGTGGAATAGGCTATGGCACTAAGTCCTTTACCATGAGGTTTGGTAGTTTTCATGATAGATGTTTCAAAGGTCGAAGCATCGAGCATTACCATAGTTTTGCCTTCTATGGCTTGTATGAGAGAAAAAAATCTCATTATGCGATGATAGTTTTTTTTCTATTCAAGATTTGAACATGAACTTAGTTAAAGTTATCATCGAGTCTTGCAAAAAACTAAAACACCATTACTATTTTTACAGATTGCATGAGAATTATCACATCATTGGAGCATATCCTTTTTAGATCTTAATAATAATTAAGCTCAAGCCAATAAACTTTCATTGCACTAAAGTACTCAATAACATGAAGTTTATCTTGTTTGGTTATTAAAATCTTAGTTTTAATCATGTAAATAAAGCAAAATTATTCACTCTTGAGTAAGTTTATTTGACAACATTCCAAACTTCTTTTGTGGTTGAGAGAAACATATATAATCCACTGATTTCACGTACCATAGTTGATACATCCTCAAAAAATTATCTTTATCGGGCACGAATCTCGATGCAAAATCAAGTTGGAAACTTCCGAAATTAAAATTGGTATCATCCGAACTCTGATTTCAGCAAACTTACAGTCGAACTAAACGTCTCAGAAATACGAACCCAACAACACCAAGTTCGACTCAATCCGAGCCTGGGTCCAAATCAAGGACCCGAAGCGTTGTTGGAAGGTTCAAACCACAATTTGGGTTACCAAACGGTTTCCAAACATGAAATGCTTATAGTCGAATCGAGCGGCTCGAGGAGACGAATCCGACGAGCCTAGGATCGCCGAATTTTGACATCATTAAGACCTTCAATTGTCTAACGAACGGTCCACAATCAAGGGATTCAACATCGGGCGTCCATCCAACCACTCCCCATTTACCCTTGATGTCTCACCTATTTACGAACTATGTCACTCCATAAATCTATAAATAGACCCCTCTTTTCTCTTAAAAGGGGATCGAAGCAAGAAGAGAAGAAGGAAGAAGAGAATGAAGAGAAGGAAGAAGCTCCTCCTCGACCACCGCCGGACTTCCGCCGGACTTCCGCCGGACCACCACTTGAGGCCCTCTCCTCCCCCAAACCACCATCTGACGCCGGTGTTCCGTCGGACCACCACTTGAGGCCCTCACCTCCGCCAGACCACCACTAGAGGCCCTCTCCTCTAACGAACCACCACCTGACGCCGGAGTTCCGTCGGATCACCATTTGAGGCCCTCACCTCTGCCGGACCACCACTGAAGGCCCTCACCTCCGCCGGACCACCGCCTGATGTTGTTGTTCCGCCAGACCACCACTTGAGGCCCTCACCTCCGCCGGAACACCACTGGAGGCCCTCACCTCCACCAACCACCGCCTGACGTTGTTGCTCTGCCAGACCACCACCTGACGTCGTTGCTCCTCCAGACCACCACTTGAGTCCCTCACCTCCGCCGGACCACCGCCTGACGTCGTTGCTCTGCCAGACCACCACTTGAGGCCCTGAGCTCCGCCGAACCACCGCTTGACATCGTTGCTCCGCCGGACCACCGGCCCTAAGCTCTGCCGGACCACCGCCTGACGTCGTTGCTCTGCCAAACCACCACTTAAGGCCCCGGACTTCCGCCGGACTTTTGCCTGAGGCCTGGATTTCCACCGGACCACCACCTGACGCCCGGACTTCTGCCAGACCACCACCTGAGACCCGGACTTCTGCCGGACCACCACCTGAGGCCTGAACTTCTATAAGGCCACCACCTGATGCCCAGAGTACCACCCTACTACAACGGTCTTTTTTGACCCCGGTCTCCTATCGACTTCGGTCCTTCTGACCTCTGTCGCCTACTATGGTCCTTCCAACCTCCATCAACAGACAACGGTCTTTCTGATCCCGGTCTCCTGCCAACTACAATCTTTCGGACCTCTATCTCCTACCGACTACAGTCCTTTCAACCTCCGTCGCCTACTATGGTCCTTCCGACCTCGATCACCAGACAACGGTATTTCTGACCTCGGTCTCCTGCCAACTACGATCTTTCGGACCTCTGTCGCCTACTATAATCCTTCCGACTTCTGTCGCCTACTATAATCCTTCCGAC
The DNA here is from genome assembly GCF_001605985.2 of Dendrobium catenatum. Taxonomy (NCBI): domain Eukaryota; kingdom Viridiplantae; phylum Streptophyta; class Magnoliopsida; order Asparagales; family Orchidaceae; genus Dendrobium; species Dendrobium catenatum. Next base: position 318,123 of record NW_021318705.1, read on the forward strand.
CTCCATCAACAGACAACGGTCTTTCTGACCCCGATCTCCTGCCGACTACGGTCTTTCGGACATCTATCTCCTACCAACTATAGTCCTTCCGACCTCCATCAACAGACAACGACCTTTCTAGTCTTGGTCTCCTGTCAACTACGGTCTTTCGGACCTCTGTCTCCTGCCTACTATGGTCCTTCCGACCTCCATCACTAGACAACGGTCTTTCTGACCCCGGTCTCTTGCCAACTATGGTCTTTCGGACTCCTGTCTCCTGCCGACTACGGTCCTTCCGACCTGCATCACCTACTATGATCCTTCCGACCTCCATCACCAGAAAACGGTCTTTCCGACCTATATCCTATCGACTATGGTCGTGCCGACCAAACAAACATGTATATATTGTAACTCCCACCATTTAATGCGCTCTATATGATGTACATTTGTATCATCAAGCCAAGGCCTTTTCCCAATGATGGGCCTCATTTGTAATCGACTACAAATACTAGTGGATTAATTCAAACTAGGCCATGCCCTGTGGTTTTTCCCCCTTTTCAGGTGTTTCCACGTAAAAACTCTGGTGTCTCTTATGAACGTTTCACCCTCTCTCTTATCTGATTGTGTGCTGGATCTTCGTACAAAGCGAAGACGTTAAACTATATATTTCTCTACTGCCGTGAATATTCCAGGATGCAACAATAGTATTCCAAAAGCATATCATGATCATGGAATTTACTTCATCCCCCAAATATTAATTTCGGGTCCTTTGGCTCAGAAGAAAGACCCATAAGAAGATGGATATTTCTTTTCTTCCACAAAACTTGTCATAATTTGGATCATTTTAAATAATTTCTCCCTTTTGACAATGAAGCTTCTAGCCCCTGGAATTCTCCTTTAGTATGATTGTTATCATTCATAATAATCAACATCTTAGAAGATAAGTCAAAGAAAACAACCATAATGGAGGGAAGGAAGAATGTCGACAATAAGGGAGAAAAAAAAACAAAAGTGGATGACTAAACCCTAACATCTCTCTGATGCCATTTTAGAAAATTAGAAAAACATTATATATATACATACATAGAATTTTAGTACTTATTATACAAAAAGTGTGAAAGTATTCATATACTTCTCAAAAATACAAATGAAAGCTATTTAAAAAAAAAGAAAAGAAAAAAGTCCAAAGAGGGGACCGCAGCTAGAATAGGAGGAAAACAATTTGCGATCTAAGAGCTATAAAAGGATCGATCCAATAGTTAGAGCCCTTTAATCCATGTGCTCAAGGATTCATATAATGATCATGGCTTATAAACCCCCTCTTTGGGTTATCTATTTGATACTATTCTCTACTTATTCTCAGCTTGAAACTCGGTATAACACAATATAAATCATCAACAGCAGCATCCAAAACAATGTAGGTAATATATTCTCAACGTAGTGGAATCTTGTTTGTACAACTAGTTCATAATTTGGCCTATACTTCTATTTCATATTGTTCATTGGTCAAACCCTTCCAGCAAAGTCAACCATGGCCAACCAAAATTACAAAAAAATGTCATTATGCCTTAGCCTTGGGTGAACCTAGGTCAAAACCAACCCCTTGACTCTAAGCTTGGATCAAACTGATCCACCAATCCTTAAAGATCAATTTGACTCATTCTTGATCCTTGGTCAAGTCCTCTTAACCATAGGTTATAAATATTTTAAATCTTAGCCCAAATTAAGTTGGTTGGCCTTTCCCCAATTGAAACAGACAGCCAAGTACAAATTTCATCATGACTTATTAACTAACATTTTATTTGTATAATTATCACAAGATGACTAAAGATAATTACCTGGCTACAATCATTTTTTTTATTACGAACGTGAAGCCCAGCAACAAAACTATCAGCATTATCATCAACAACCATGCCAGCATACGCTCAAGACATTAATTTTATTTTTCAAATATTTGTCAACTGCCATCCATATTTGGAAAGTTGATTCATCCATTCTTCTTAGTCAAGGACTTCCAAGAAAAACTAATAATTCTCACAAATAATAGAAGAATATCATATAAAGTGCAATAAGATAGAGGTATTTAAAAAAAAAAGAAGTAATGAAATAATAATTAATAAATACATCTCGATTAAGTACCCAACTCATTATATAGTGTAAAATAGCTACCAAAATTTAGAGAATTCACTAAAGATATTAGAAAGCATATATGAAAAAAATACATATCTTATGCTAGTAATCAAAGTAGTTAGAAAATTCCAGGACATAAACAAAAAAATGGTAAAAGGTCACCTCTTTCCAGTCTGGGATTCCACCTTCAGGAACCCAAACTGGATGATCAAACTTGCAGGCCTCTCCAAATTTACATGTTCTTGTCAACATATAGTGAACACAATCCTTCTCTCCAGGGCGCTGGGGATACATAGGCAGGTGGCTTGCACTTACGAGTTTAGGGCGTTTGGCCAAAGAGTATGCAGATAATAAAGCATCACTTGGCGCAATAGTGCCATTTGCCATAATACTCTGATTGTAGAGAGCTATATATCGATAGTAGAGAAAATAAAATAAGACAACAACAGCATACATGTTTGGTATATATAATATAAACTAACATTATTAAAAATAGTATATGTAATCATGCAATAACATATAATTTGTAAGTAAACATGTTGAAATATAATATATTAATTTTCTCCTACAAAATTCCCCATACTAAAACTTGACAATCAGCCTGCAAGTACTACAGCACATATTCAGAGATTATGGTCTAAGAGCTCCCCAAGATTGCATAGCTGCAAGCTAGGACAGCCGCTACTAGTACAAAGTAAATTAGATGCTACACCTCAAGAAATTAGAATAGGATTATTGACAAAAACAAGCCCATTACAGCTAAAACCATACTAGAAGTTCAATAAGATTGAATTATTATTTTCCATTTTACGCGAACAAAATATGCCTATTTACTCCTAGGAAAAAACTCACAAACTGCAAAGTTTAACTCAGTGATTAGGAATGTGACAGTAGCCCGCATAACAGCAGCCAAATACCTAAATATGAGAAAATTAGAATGTATTTGGAGCATCAAAAAGTGCTCAAATATAAGCTAACAAAAGACTTGGACTCAGGAATACAGCATAAACAAGGCTAATGTTAAAACTACGCAATGTCAAAATGCAGACTGCAAAAGAAAATCTTGTAAGTGTGACAAAGTGGCTGTGCACCTATGTATTGGTGAGTAAATGTAAGAATATGTGTATAATGAAAGTGTTAGCAGAAGATAAACACAACATCAAAGAAGAGGTAAAAAAGGGACTAAGAGATTTCCATAAATAGGAAAGCACATGGATTTTTGCCCTCTAGAATAATCACAATGAACCAACTCTCCAAGGATAATCTAGTTGAACAATATTACTAACGGAAGGATACAGCAGAGATTAACAAGTATACTGACATAAATGGAGATATGAAAAGCTTCATGTCAATAGCACTGATACAACATCATCTTTAACGATGCTATCCCCGTGGTTTTATTTTTCTTAGTGATTAAGAAACTGGACATTCTAAGTAGCACCCAAAGTGAACTTCTAACTAATTTAGGTAAATTCTGGATTTCAAACAACTTCGATGTTCTCTATACAACAACAACAACATCAAGCCTTTATCCCACTATGTGGGGTCGGCTACATGAATCCTTTTTCTCCATTGTGTCCTATTAAAAGTCAAATTCTCGTTTAAATCTAACGAAGAAAGGTCATTCTTAATATTTTCTAACCAAGTCTTTTTAGGTCTACCCCTACCTTTCTTAACATAAGTCAAATCTAATACCTCTACTCTCCTAACCGGGTCATCACAAGGCCGCCGTTTTATGTGACCAAACCATCTAAGGCGACTTTCTCTAATCTTATCTTATACTGGAGCTACTCCAACCTTTTCATGTATATGCTCATTTCGTATCCTATCTCTAAGGGTAAAACCACTCATCCACCTGAGCATCCTCATCCATTTTTTTATTGTAATTTGAATATTATAATTTTTGTTTAGTTTTATTTTTTAATACTATCCTATGATGGAAAACATCCAATGATCATGAGTAGGTAGTGCTTGGGCATGGCAAACCTTGGGTGTGCTAGCTACTTAGGTTATTTGGTCTTTGGGCTGCTGGTTGCCTCTCGGGTTGGACCTTGGCTGCTCGGGTTTGGGCTGTGTTCTTTGGGAGCTACTTGGTTCTAGCTCATAAATACTTGAGCTGATGTTTAGCTCATTTATTTGAAAAGGTATTCCTCTTGTTAGCTCATTAAGTGGAGTTGAATCTTTGCCTTTTCCCCTTCTCTGTGTCCCCTCGATTTCTTCCTAGTGTTGTTTCCCGTGGCTGGTTCTTTCTCCCTTTTTGGGTGCTGGTTGCGGTTCCATGTGCTACCCCTTCAGTTTCTCCCCTAGCTGCTTGTCCTGTGGCTGCTTTACCCGGTTTTCTGTGATGTTTTTGGGTGCTATTCTGGAATAAATTTTGGCCTTTAGTTCCCCTTACCTGATTGGTTCAGTTGGAGGTTGAATGGTTGTTTGGCTCCCCTTTTTCTCTTATAAATTGGAGATGTTTTGAAGCATAAAAGGTTGTTAAATATTTGAGCAAAGTCTCTACAAAACCTGAGGGTTTCCTCTTCCTTGGAAAAGCTTGAGAGCTTGCTCCATTTCTCTCTTCCTCCTCTCTATTTCGTCTTGAGCTTCTAACCTCTTCTTCTCTCTACAAGTTCCACTCCACTTGTATCTTTCTTCTTAAGCTATTGGAGGTGTTTGTTGGTTGATTTAGTGACATTTGTCGGAGGAGTTTTGTTGGACGTTGGACCTTGTTGTTTGGTGGACCCTTGGTTTGCAAACCCTTATGCACTTATCTTATTTTACCTATTTTTTGTTGCATGTGAGGAAACTGTTTGCCGGTTGTTCTGAGGATAGTGTTTTTTAATTTTAATTTTATTTCGTTTGTTCGGTTTTAGTTTGTTTTAGTGTTTGTTTGGATATCTGCATTCTAGTTTGAATCGAGTTTTGTTCTACTTGTCCTAGTGTTCTCCTATCATGGCTCTTTATTTCTAGCTTGCCTGCATCAAGTTTGATATCAGAGCAAGTTAGCAAATCCTATGGTGGTGTCAGTCTCTTTCTTAAGAAAACAAAAATTGCTAATAATCAAGGGGATTGGCAACAAATGATGCAACAGTTAGTAGATTTGCAAAATCAAATAAACGACATAGCTAATACTCTTGCAAACTTAAATGTCAACCATCCTAATGTTCAAACTTCTGAAAGTGAGGAGGAAGTTCCAAGGAACCAAAATAGGCGACAAAGAAATTGGGATTATGGGATTAAAATTAATGTTTATAATTTTGAAGGAAAATTACAACCCGATCAATTAATTGAATGGGTAGAAAAAATGGATCAATCTTTTGAGTAGAAAGAAATACCAGATAATATGAAGATTAAATTTGCAAGCTTAAAACTCACGAGTCATGCACTCAATCTTCAAAACAATAGATTAAGGCAAGGGAAAGAAAAAATTAAAAACTGGGAAATAATGAAAGAGAAAATGAGAGGGAAATTTCTGCCTTCAGACCACGCACGACCCATCTTTCAAGAATTTAATAACCTGCGTCAAGGTAATCAAACTGTTGAATAATACACTAAAACTTTTTACAAACTCCAATCTATAAATGACTTAGATGAATCCGAAGAAAGAACTATCACTAGGTATATCAACGGGGTCTAAAATGGACAATCCAAGATCAACTGAATTTGCACCACGTAATTAAACTCGACAATGCTTATCGAATGGCACTGAAAATTGAAAAGCAAAATCAACGAGGTCACAACAAAATAATTGAAACATATAAGTGAAGACAGATTGGCGTGGTTAAGACTCAATCTTCACAAACTTCTGTAGGAACATCGGGTGTGAGAATTAAATCATTTGAAACTCAAAATATGGATAAAGGTAAAGGAGTAATGGGCCTAAGCCTACTGAACAACTAAAACTAGATGGACCATGTTATAAATGTGGGCTTTATGGTCATCTCTCTGCGGCTTATAGAAAAAACAATCCACAAAGAAATAATTATATTGAAAATGATGAGAAAATAGAAGAAGAGGAAGAAAATGAATCTGAACCTGAAAACGAAATCGAATTGGAAAAAGTTGATGTGGAGGGCGATGAAGGTGAACAACTTTTAGTAATCCGACAAGTTTTAACAGCTAAAATGGAAAATGGGGATAGGTGACTTAGAAGAAACATTTTTAAAACCACTTGCACGGTTTAGGAAAAAATGTGCACTCTAATGATCGATAATGGGAGTTCAGGTAATTTTATTTCACAACTAATGGTCGATAAACTTAAATTGAAATCAAAACCACTTATCAAACCATACAAAATCTCTTGGTTCAAGGAAGGGGATGAGATTCCTATAACAAAACAATGCACTGTTAATTTAACAATTGGAAGTTCTTACAAAGATCAAGTTGTTTGTGATGTTGTACCTCTTGAAGTCTGTCATATTTTATTGGGTCGTCCTTGGCAATTCGATCACAAAACCATTCATAACGGGGAAAATAATACATACACTTTGATTCAAAATAATAAAGAATTCACTCTTTATCCTCAAAAACATGTTCCTGACCCGCCTGCCAAAAATATCAAAGTTGCAAAAACAAACACTCATGAACTGCTTCTTAACACAAATGAGTTGAAACAATATGAGATAGCTTACCTGGTGCTGGGAAAAGAAACTGATTCAACCTCTCAAATTCCTAAAGAAATTCAACATTTAATTGATGAGTTTTCTGATATAACACCTGAAGAGTTGTCAAAATGTTTGCCACCGATGAGAGACATTCAACATCACATTGATTTAATACCTGGAGCCACATTGTTTAATCTTTCCCATTACAGAATGAGTCCAACTGAACATGAAGAAGTTTTTAAGCAAGTGTCTGAATTGTTAGAGAAAGGTTTAACTAAAGAAAGCTTAAGTCCCTCTACTGTGTCTGCTTTGCTTACTCATAAAAAAGATGGAACCTGGATGATGTGTGTGGATAGTTGGGCTATAAATAAAATCACCATTAAGTATAGATTTCCAATTTCTAGGCTGGATGACGTTAGATATGTCACATGGTGCCAAAATATTTTCTAAAATTGACTTGAGAAGTGCGTATATCACTAGATTAGGATAAACCGGGAGAAGAACGAAAAACTACTTTTAAAACCAAGGAAGGATTGTATGAGTGACTTGTTATGCCTTTTGGGTTGTCAAATGTTCCTAGTACTTTTATGAAAACAATGAATCATGTTTTAAGACCTTTTATTAGAAAGTTTGTTGTGGTGTACTTCAATGATATTCTGATTTATAGCATTCACCCTTCTGAGCATCTTAATCATGTGAAATAAATTCTGCAAACTCTAAGATAGCAAAAGTTGTACATCAATCTAAAAAAATGTTCTTTCATGACTTCAAATTTAACATTTTTGGGATACATTGTGTGTGCCAAGGGAATAAAGGTTGATCCTATAAAAATTGAGGCAATTCTAAACTGGCCTACTCCTAAAAATATCAGCGAGGTGAGAGGGTTTCATGGTTTAGCTTCTTTCTATCAAAGGTTCATTAAAAACTTCAGTTCTCTGATTGCCTCTATCACTGATTGTTTGAAAAAATGAGTCTTTAAGTGGACACCTCAAGCTGAACAAACTTTTCAAATAATTAAGACAAAAACGAGTCAAGCTTCCATCCTTAGGTTGCCAATTTTTGAAAAAAAAAATTTGAAGTTGATTGTGATGCTTCGCATGTTGGTATAGGTGTTCTGCTTAGTCAAGAAAGAAAGCCCATTGCATACTTTAGTGAAAAGTTGAATGATTCTCGATCTAAATATTTTACTTATGACTTGGAATTTTATGCAATTGTTCAATCTTTGAAATTCTGAAGATGTTATTTAATTCAAAGGGAATTTGTTTTAAACACTGACCACGAAGCTTTGCGATTTTTGGATTCTCAAAAAATCTGAACAAAAGACATGCCAAATGGACCTCTTTTTAGCAAGAATATTCTTTTCTTATTAAGCATAAAACTGGGGTGCTAAACAAAGTGGCGGATGCTTTAAGTAGGAGGACTCGTCTGTTGGTAACTGTTTACCCAACTATAACTTCTTTCGATTTCTTAAAAAACACTTATGCGAATGATCTAGATTTTAAGGGTATTTGGAAATCTTGTCTCACTTCTGGAACTGATCAATCTGCTCAATTTGTCATTCAACAAGATTTTTTGTTTAAGAGTTCTAGACTTTGCATTATAAAAAATTCTTTAAGAGAACAACTTGTGCAAGAACTTCATAGTGGATGTTTGAGTGAGCATTTTGGTCAAGGAAAAAATGTAGTCTTAGTGGAAGAAAAATATTTCTGACCTCATATGAGAAAATAAATTGCTAAGCCGGTGAAACAATGTAAAATATGTCAAGCTTTCAAGGGAACTTCTCAAAATATTGGTTTGTATACTCCTCTTCCAATTCCAAATAAACATTGGGAAGATATATCTATGAATTTTGTTTTAGGGTTGTCTGTTACTGCAAGAAAATATGATTTTTTTTTTGTTGTTGTGAACCGATTTAGCAAAATGACAAACTTTATTCCATGCAACAAAACTTTTGATGCTTCATATATTGTTGATTTATTTTTTAAAGAAATTGTTCGTCTCTATGACATTCCTCGAGCATTTACTTCTGATAGGAATACTAGATTTTTGAGTCACTTTTGGAAAACACTTTTGGCAAAGTTAGGACTACTCTTCAGTTTAGTAGTGCATAGCATCCACAAACCGATGGACAAACTGAAGTTGTCAATTGAATCTTAAGAAATTTACTGAAATGCCTTGCTGGTGAGAAACCATCCCAACAGGATTTGATATTGCCCCAAGCTGAGTTTGTATATAATAATTATGTTAATCGCTCCACTAGTAAAACTCCCTTTGATTAAAGTCAGCTTATATCTCACATTTTAGATAGAAATTGTTTGTCTTTACCTAAAAAGGCTAGTGCTAAAGCCATAGAAACTTTTGATCATGTCAAATATGTCCAACAGCAAGTCCTTGAAAAACTCTGAATGACTAATGTTAAATACAAATATACTGCTAACAAACACCGGAGGGAAGTTTATTTAAAGGAGGGTGATTTGGTTATGGCTTACTTTCATCGCTAATGATTTCCTGTTGGTACTTTTGGCAAATTAAGCAAGAAGAAATTTGGACCTTTTCATATTTTACGAAAGTTGGGCATGAATGCCTATCTCTTGGATCTTCCAACTACTGTTGGAACTTCTCCTATATTTAATGTCTATGACCTTTCTTTAAATAAAGGAAATTCTGATGATTCTGTGGAAGTTGAAACTTAGTCACTTTCCACATCAGTTCTAAACAGTGATGATCAGATTGAAGATGTGATTGATGTCAGGATTACTAAGACTAGACATGGAGAACACAAAAGGTTCCTGGTTAAATGGAACAATCATCCATTGACATACTGTACATGGATGGATGCTATTGAGCTTAAAAATCATCATCCGGATCTTTTTTAGAAAGTTGTTGAAGCATTCTCATCAGGAGATGACATTCTCCCACCATGGGGGAATTGATGCATGCAAATTTTCGTTTATTTCAGTTTTTTATTGTAATTTAAATATTATAATTTTTATTAGTTTTTTTATGTTATCCTATTATGGAAAACATCCAATGATCATGAGTAGGTAGTGTTTGGGCATGGCAAACCTTGGATGTGCTAGCTACTTGGGTTCATTGGTCTTTGGGCTGTTGGTTGCCTCTCGGGTTGGACCTTGGCTGCTCAATTTTGGACTGTGTTCTTTGGAAGCAACTTGGTTCTAGCTCAAAAATGCTTTAGCTGATGTTTAGCTCATTTATTTGAAAAAGGTATTCATCTTGTTAGCTCATTAAGTGGAATTGGATCTTTGCCTTTTCCCCTTCTCCGTGTCCCCTCAGTTTCTTCCTAGTGTTGTTTCCCGTGGCTGGTTCTTTCTCCCTTTTTGGGTGCTGGTTCTGATTCTCTGTGCTGCCCCTTTGGTTTTTCCCCTGGCTGCTTGTCCCGTGGCTGCTTTACCCGATTTTCTGTGATGTTTTTGGGTGATGTTCTAGAATAAATTATGGCCTTTAGTTCCCCTTCCTTATTGGTTCGGTTGGAGGTTGAATGGCTGTTTGGCTCCCCCTTTTCTCTTATAAATTGAAGATGTTTTTAAGTATAAAGGGTTGTTAAATATTTGAGCAAAGTCTCAAAAAAACTTGAGGGTTTCTTCTTCATTGGAAAAGTTTGAGAGCTTGTTCTATTTCTCTCTTCCTCCTCTCTATTTCATCTTGGGCTTCTAACCTCTTCTTCTCTCTGCAAGTTCCACTCCACTTGTATCTTTCTTCTTGAGCTATTGGAGGTGTTTGTTGGCTGATTTGGCGACATTTGCCGGAGGAGTTTTGTTGGATGTTGGACCTTGTGGTGGACCCTTGGTTTGCAAACCCTTATGCACTTATCTTTTTTTACCTATTTTTCGTTGCATGTGAGGAAACCGCTTGCCGATTGTTCTAATGATAGTGTTTTTTAATTTTAATGTTGTTTCGTTTGTTCGGTTTTTGTTTGTTTTGGTATTTTTTTAGATGTATGCATTCTAGTTTGAATCAAGTTTTGTTCTACTTGTCCTAGTGTTCTCCTATCTTGGCCCTTTCTTTCTAGTTTGCATGCATCATCTATGAACTGGTTAAATATTACTAAAGTTCTTTAAAAAAATTACACAAAGAAGTTATTCCAAAGAAATAATTATTTCAAATCACAAATTTTGCTACCTTTCCAGTTCATCGGGCACATTTACTTCGTTAGTAGTACAAAGCCAAACCTGATACTCATCTCAATGGAGACCATATGACCATAGGGAATAAGTTATTTCTCGCATGCTATTTACTAACTTCAATAAGAACGCATTTTCTCATAGTGCAAATGAAAAATGATTTAAATTTCCAAAAATACCAGTTATACGCATCTCAGTTAAAGGCATATAGGTAACAGCAAGAAACTCATATATTAAACTTTCTATGTACTTTTGTTTGTTTATGTCTATTTAACTACGTGTGCATGCATATAAAATCGTAATCTTCTTCTGTTTATCCTCGTGTACACACAAGTGTTACATGATGATGCATAGCACACATGTTTACAAATGTATATGTGCATTGACTATATCATTCGCAATATCCCAACCACGTTTATTTCTCATATTCTATTTAACATGTTGTATCCTAAATTCAAATGGAACCATAACCTACATTCCATTTCCCATATATTTAAATGCATATTTTGACAGCAAAATAATGTCTTAAAAACACAATTAGCATTGATTTGGATGTTACATTTCAAATTCTTAAATTAGATGACTTGTCAATTGACCACCTCCATATGAACCGTAAACTGTTGCATATTGAAAAAACTTGGTGCATATCTTTTTCCGTGTCTCCTATTGCACACACAAGTTGTAGGTGATGATGCCTAGCATACATCTTTACAAATGTATGTGCATTGGCTATATCATTCACAATATCCCTACCGCATTCATTTCTTATACTCAGTACTCTATTTGATTTGTTGAATCATCAATTCAAATTGAACAATCATAACCTACATTCCATTTTCATACATTTAACTGTATATTTTGACAACAAAATAATGTCTTGAAAACACAATTAACATTGATTTGGATGTTACACTTCAAATATTTAAATTTGATGTCATGTCAATTGACCATCTTCCATCTCCATATGAACCTTAAAATGTTGCATATTGTAAAAAAATTAGTGCAGAAGGAATAAAATTTAGAAAGCAAACTTGATAAACATCACCTGTCAAAATAATAGTCCAAACTGACAATAGTCAAGGCTTAAGTTAATCACAATAATAACAAGAATTTATAACAATTGAACAACAAAAAGAATCATGCATGTGTTTTTAAGAAAATATTGTCTTATAAAGTGGTACAACTACCACATTTGTAGAAAAGAAATAAAAGAATATTAATATAATCATTCTTTTATCAAACTTTCAATGAAAATGTTTCACATGGCATCATAAAAGTTAAATGTATTTGGAAAGAAAGCACCAACATGTATAAGATACTATCAGCCCAATAGTTTCCATCTCATATATAGAATCATAAAGGGGAAAATGGCATGTTCCAAAATCTTATAAAAGTATTCAATAATTTGATATCAGAAATAAGTAAAAGAGAAGAAGAAATGGGCCCTACTTATTATATGCATATGACCGGGCAATAACAATGGAAAGAAATGATGCAATCAACAAGACTCAAAACCTCGTTGAGATCAATGCATGAAAATAATAAATGGTGGAAGTATGATGGGGATAAATATTACAGTATACATGCAGCATCAATGGAGTCCAGACTACTACGTTTGATGAGACTCAACCCACGCACCCAACATCACCAAAAAAAAGGACTTCGGCATAAAATCATAAGGATGACATGCATATTTACCATCCCTGCAAGCCTTTGAAAAATAAAGGCTATATTCGCCTCTAACATATAGGAAAGCCACAAACTTATTGAGCAAATATATTATCAAGACACTAAAAACACAAAAATCGCCTGAAGCGAGAGATAAGGGGCTTGCTTTTGTTGATACAGAGCTAATAAATAAAACTCTAACCTGTATGGTGAATTTCTTGTAATAACTTAAATTTTGATATTTGCAGTAGGTTTACAAAATGATAAATCTCTATTAAAAAGAAACTCATTATAATTTGCAATTTATTGACCATCATCAAAAAAACATTTTCAGGAAGTGCAGTTTATGACATGTAATAAATCTCCATATGTCAATTCAGATATTGAATAAGTAAATTAATGCATATACACAACTCCTACAAATATAATAAATCAAAAGGGAGCAATAATGATCATATACAATAATATCATGAGATAATAATGAAACTCTATGAATTGAACATAAGAATCATGAAAAGGAGACATCAGTGCATTTTCTAGCCCATTTCTTTCATAATCCTTTAACATTAATTTCTGGCCCATCAACTTAACGGTGTTTGTTCTACTCTTTTATATACCCATCCAAACCACAGCCGTTGTTTTCAATAATCTTATGTTCATTAAAATAAAATAATAAGTTCAAATTGGGAGAGCTAAATAAGGAAAAAAATGACAAAATAGCAAAATAACAACATATATGTTACCTACTCTACGCTAACATGATCTCTCCTAGATTCCAAAGACAAATTTGACTGCTCGCCTAAAAATAAGATTATCCCCAACAAATCCGATATAACCAGACGCTAGTCCTATGGCACCCTAAACAGCAATCAATCAATATGCTTCCTTGAAGCAACAAGCCGGAAACAAGAAAGAAGAGAAAAACAAAACCCGCACCTTCAGCGGACCTCTTCGACCCAGCGTTCACCGTCGTGGTGACGCCCAACCCGTCCGCCCCACGCAATGACACAGCATTCAAACCCGCGCCAATATTTCCAGCTGAGTAGATAGCGACGCCGGGTATTTCCGTGCCTGGAGCTCTTAAACCATTGCTCTGAGTCGCGTAGATGTATGAAGCTTGTTCGCCCGTAATGGAGGTTCCATCAGTGGAATAAAAGGAGGAACCGATGGCGACAGGCAGGTAGGGCTCGGTGCCGTGTAAGGAATAACCGCCTCCAACGCCGCCGGGGAAGCTCGTGCTATAGTAGATCTGTTTGGCCATTTGGCGAGGAGTGGCGGAGGAATTAGGGTTTATGGCGGCGCGAGTGTGCTTATGGGGCTTCGATTTCACTAGAGGAATCAGATTTTATGGAACAATTAGGCGTCGATTTAAATGGCAAGGCTGAATTTTCGACTACGGCGGTTTTTTATCTTATTAGGCTTCCCACAATCCACATCCTCTCATTGGGATAGGAATTGTTTTGTGTAATTATTCTCTTTGGTTAAAAGGAATTTTTTTAAAAGTAAAATTTACATGCATATCATTTTATTTTATATTATTTACATATCTATCATTTAAAATATTAATATTACATGTCTATCACTCATTTAAATTTTAATATCAAATATATCACTCATATAACATTCATATCATTTATATCATCATGCATCTAAATTTATTCTATGAGTGGTAGGCTTGTAATATTAATCTTTTTTATATTAGATATGTAAATAGCATGAAATAAAATGGTATGTATGTAAATTCCCTTTTTTTAATCTACCATAGATTAAAGTGTTCTTTCTTTAAGTATTTTATTTATAAGAAAGTCGTCTCAAATAGAACATTATAGTGAGAAATTTGACTTTATAAGTCTGGTAATATCTAAAATTTGACATTTATGCCCAATTTTATTTGCTTAGTCAAATATGATTGAAAAAAGAATAAATGCTCTCTATGATAGAAAATTGATGTTTTTATTTGCATGCAATCGTCATTATTACAATGTCATCAACTTTGTTATAATATGAATGACGTGAGAGGAGAATCTTAGATTTAAAAAAGAATAAGAATGGAACTCTATAGTCAATGTTAAAGCATTGATCAAACATTTGCTTTGAATATTATAAGCAAAAATTAGATTTAAAGAAGGTTTGACGAAGGTATAAACTTCTAATAGGAGTTCTGAAGCATGCTCATACACTAAACCCTAAATCAGTAAATCCTAAACACAATTAAGCCTTATATTATATATTAGAAAAATGTTTGAATAATGTTCAAATTATATTTCAACTTCAAATAGGGTTCAAGCATGGTTTAAACAAGGAGTTAAATGATGTTCTAACATTTTCTCCCTCATTATCTTTGATATATTATGAAAAATTTTTATTGATCAGGCACGAATCTCGAGGCAAAATCAAGTCTGAAATTTCAAAAATTAAATCTGTGATCATTTGAACTCTGATTTCAATAAACTTACAGTCTAACTGAGCGTCTCAAAAAAATGAACCCAGCGACACCAAATTCAACTCAATCCGAGCCCAAATGTGTCTGAATCAAAGACCCGAAGTTATGTTGGAAGATTCAAAACACAATTTGGATTACCAAACAGTTTCCAAACATGACATTCTTATAGTCGAATCGAGTGGCTCAACGAGACAAATCCAACAAGCCCAAGATCGCCAAATTCCAATATCATTAAGACCTTCCAATGTCTGACAAACGGTCCACAATCAAAGGATTCAATATCAGCCGTCCATCCGAACCACTCCATATTTTTCCTTGATCCTCCTCCTATTTAAGGGTCATGATATCCTCAAAAACTTATAAATAGCCCCTCATTTCTCTTGAGAGGGAACCCAAGTAAGAAGAGAAGAAGGAGAAGAGAAGAAGAGAAGGGGAAAAGAAATTCCTCCTCGACCACCGCCGGAATTCTACCCGACTTACAAACGACGTCGGAATTTTGTCCGACTTCCAAGTGACGCCAGAATTCTTCCCGACTTCCAAACGACACCAGAATTCTGCCTGACTTCCCAGTGATGTCGGAATTATGTCTACCTTCCAAACAACGCCGGAATTACGCCCCCAACTTTCCAAGTGACGCTAGAATTCCGCCTGACTTTCTAGTGACGTTGGAACTCTGCCTAATCTCCAAGTTACGCCGGAATTTTATCTAATCTTCGAGTGACTCTGAATTCATCACAAAAACACAATTTGTTTGTAACTGGATTTCAATCCGGAAGTAAAATCATTGTAATCTAATCTTTCTAAATTTTAAGTACGAGTCAGACTCTTCTATCACAAGCAAACACTAGTCGAATTCTTTCAAATGGGAGTGGCCCCGTGTTTTTTCCCTTTCCAGGGTTTCCACGTAAAAATTCGGGTGTTTTTATTTCTCACCTGTTTGTGTATTGGATATCCGTACAATGCTGAGATGAAAACTTTCTAACCATATCACCACGTAAATTATAGCCCGCAACAATCTTATATGAATTTGATTCGTTTAAATAGGATTTTTATGTATGCAGATGCCCCATTTAATCACACTTGTACAAAAAGGTATTGCATTCTTTTTGGGACATATAGAGTTGGGAATGCGATGGATAATATTATTACACAAATTGAGGCTTTTGATCTTTGTGGACGAGGTAAGAAATCCCCTTTTAAGTTGCATTTTAAAGCTCCTTAGTTGTAGTTCTTTGAGACCCTTATTCATCAACTTTTGTTGACGCTTGTTATAACCAAGAGAATGATGAGGGCTCCATTATATTCAATTCTGGAGGTAAGAACATTAAATTGGAATTAGAGTGTTTATTTTTATTATTGGGTTAAGGTTTGATGAATTTTCATATTAGTAGAAGTTTAAGGAGAAGACCATAAGTAGTAAGCTAATTGATAACTACTTGCATGGTGATAATAATTTGAAGAATGTAAACATTAAAAAAAAAAACATCTATGAAGTATGCCTAGAAAGATGATATATACGATTTATGTCTATATTTCCTCATTGATTGTGTTCTACTCAACCATGAGAAGTATCATGTTACTTTGTTGAGATGTTGTATTGCTCAAAAAATCCAAAAAAAAAAAAAACATTCTTAGGATACTAATAAAAAAGTACTATCATGGGAGAAAAAGCATGCTAAAATGATTGAAAAGTGATATATTACACTATAAGAGAAATGTAGTACACTATCATTTGACATGATATATCATTACAATAACGACTAATCAAGAAAAATATACACATTACCTTAGAAAGAGGACACACATAATATTGAGCAAAAAGTGCAATAAAGTTATGACTAAAAAATATCTCCTCATTACTAATGAATGAAAATGAAAGTTACATGCAAAGTATTGGGTTTTAAATGTTAATTTAGCTTGATTTTTATTGTGAGTTAACTTGTGCACAAATTTATAGTTGAACTTTGACCAATTTTATGAGCCCTGTGATTGCACTGCTTTATGTGAGTTTCAAAATAAAAACTTAGTCATGCTTTTGTCGGGTAAGTTCTAAAACCAAGTGATAAACGAAAATGGTGGGAGGTGCATGATAAAAATCATTTTTATTCAAATGTGGAAGTTTAAAATAATGGCGCCAATAATAATTTTTTTAAGCCCTGGGATTCATAGCTTCCTAATCTTTCATATTATATAATGAATCATGCCGAACAAGTAAAGCGCAAGTGGTAAGTTAAGTACTTATGAATGATTTCATGCAAACAATTCTTAGTTCTTATATAGTTATAGCCTTATTAACACCTACAAAAGGTTGCACATTGATTGTTGAGCCATTAATAAAATCACTATCAAATATATATTTCCTACCCCTCGATTAGACGACGTGTTAAATTTGATCTCATAGGCTTATTTTCTTTCAAAAATTGATACAATAATCACTTATCAACATATTATAATTCATTAAAGGGATGCATGCATGGAAAATACCTTTAAAATCTATGATGGACTAGGTGATGCCTTTTGGGTTTTCAAATGCCCCTAAAACATTTATAAGATTAATGAATGCTATCATAAACCTTTCATAAGAAAGTTTCTTGTTGTCTAATTTGGTGATATCTTAATTTTTAGCCCAAGTGAGACTAACCATCTACAACAACTTTTATAGTTCTTAGAAACCCGTAGGAAAGAATAAATGCACATCAACCTGTAGAAGTAAATTTTTTTTAATCAATGGTAGTTTTCCATGATTTAACATTTTCATTGCTAGAATCAAATATAATCCTTGATAGAATCAAATATAATCATTCTGAAGGTCAAGTTCTTTTAGATTGGCCACACTTCAGAGTTTCACTGAAGTATGAAGCATTTATGGATTTACTACTTCCTATTGCATATTCTTTAAGGAAATTAACATTATCTTTGCATCAATTACCAATGTTCTAAAATTGAAAAAAAAAATTATTGGACTCCTAAATTACAAAAAGCATGAGATTAGGTTAAGATTCTAAATACCTCGCTCATGTACTTGATGGGCTTGGACACGGGCGTGAATAGTTAAATGAGTGTAGCAATTAATGCTTAGATTTTATTTGATATAGATTTCCCACTAAATATGCAAGAATACGTGTCTATCAAGTAATAAAGTGATTGAGATATTGTCAATCCCACGAGAAAGTGTTCTGTTATACTGCAATCAAACTAATACTATTTAGTACTTATGAAAGGTTTATCCCAAGATAATATAAATGAACTTCTTCACACCCTTTCCTCCAATGGTAAGATTGCTTACAAAAGACAGGCTAAGATCTCCTATAAAAGTAACTTACACTTCATTAGTCACCTTTAGACTTAACTCTAAGGGAGTACTAATGACCTACATAAAAAATTATAGAACTCTACATAAAAATGCCATAACCCCTTAACACAAGAAATGTAATACTAGTTATAGTAAGTGCATAATTGAAACAACCTCAGGCGTCATGGTGCTTTGACATAGTGGTGCAATCATAGTGGTGCTACATTGTTTATAAGATAAGAAAGTGCCTCAATGTTATTGGGCTTGCTCTGCTGCGGCGTTGCACTAGCTTAGCATGTATGTTGGCTATATTGATGTGTCGCTCTATGTTGCATTGACTTGGCATGTTTACAACTATGTTTTTCATCAATCAACACACCATTGCACTACGTACGAAAGTTGAGCACTTTAGTGTTGTAATGCTTGGCGCTCCATCATTTAAAATTTTGAGATTCAGGTGTTGCGACACTTCTTTTGATGTTGCAAAGCTAACCCCTTGGCTTCGCCGGGGTGCTAAATTATTTGATGTTTTTCCCTGTTGTTCTGGCGTTGTGATTCTCTGATCTAATATCGAGGTGTTGAAGATGTTATGGCACTGGTAATTGGAACGTTGCTGAGCTAGTTCAACACTTGTGAAGTGTTTTCTAACTTTTGTGAGCATTTACTGCATTACATCAATAAAAAACATCATATTATTACTTAATTTAAATGAAAGAAACAATCCAAAATTAACGCTTAACAACCCTTAGACTACCAATATATTTTTTAAAAAAATTTTTTAAGTAACCTATGATACTTCTAGAATTGGAATTAGTGGAGTCTTATGTTAGGAAAATCATCTTGTGGCTTTCTTCAATGAGGAATTGAATGAGGCAAAATAATGATATTTAACCCATGATAGGAAAATTTATGTTATTATTCAATTTTTAAGACATTACCATCATCATCTTCCATATGGAGAGTTCATTCTTAACTTAGACTATCATGCCCTCAAATTCATCAATACCCAACAAATATAAAGTCATAGACACACTGAATGGGTTGCATTTCTCCAATATTAATATTTTATTCTCAAATATGAACCTAGAGTTAAAAATAAAATTTCAATGCCTTATTTGGTGCAATTTTAATTATTACTACTACTTTTTAAGAAGTTAAAATTCTAGGTTTTTAACGAATTGAAGATGAGTACCCCATATGTGCCGACTTTTATCTAATTTATCTTGAGCAACTAGACATTGCAAGCAACATTCTAATTTATCAATGGATACTTATACTTTGGAAAATAACCTTGTATTACTAGACCTTCATTGAGGGAATTAATTCCTATCTTTAAATTACATTATGGTTATTTAATGAAAATTTAAAATTTCTAACCTTCACCTAAATGAAATGTTCAAACATTGGTAGTTTAATATTTAACTTATAAGAAAGCCAAAGAACCCAAATAAAAACATGATAAATATATTGCTTTACTTGTTCCCTCTATGTTTTGGGAAGACGGATTGATTGATTTCATCTTAAAATTGCACTGCACAACTTGAGGTCACCATCATTATTGTAATAGATAGATTAAACAATATGTAATTGACCTATGCTAAAACTAATGATTCCTCTCATATTGACAATATTCTTTAACAGAATTGTATATTTGTATTTTATACCTTCAAAGATTGTGCCTGATTGATATGCTTTATTTATTTTACAAGTTTTAAGAAATATAGAAGTAGTTAAAAACAAAATAAAAAATTTAATATACTTTTCACCCAGAAGTGGACGAGCAAATTGACGTAGTTGGTTGACACATGCCGAAAGAAAAAGAAAGGGGGGGGGGGGGGATTGAGCTATTTAAAAAATTTGCATGATATTTTATATCTAGATATTCAAATAATAAATTTTATCACAAAAAACACATGACATTTAGAAATAAATAATAATCAACACATGTAATATGTAAATGATGCTACAAACATACATCATGTAAACATAAGAAACAAATAACAAAAATAAAAACTTAGAATGAATTATGTATTACTACATGTAGATTCTTTATGGCATGAAGAACCCGAGCAAACCATCCATGACATGTTGAAGGGCATTCTCATGGCAAGCAAGCTTCTTCATTACATCATGGTTTCTATGAGAGAAAACTCCATAACAATTTTTCATAAGCAGACTTGGTGGCTGGTTCCTTAAGCAAGCTATGGTTTTGGAGGAGAAGCAAAATTTACACCAAATTTAAGATGTACCTATTTATATATTATATATTGGGCTTCATTCTACCTTTAATGTTAATTAAAGCTGCAATTTTCATGTAATCATATGCCTCTAATATTAAAAGAAATTTGAGGGGATCCATCATTAGTTGGCTTTAATAAATTTGAATTTTTTATAAATATTTTCTAAAATCGACATCAACAGAAATTTGTGAGAGAAGTGCACAAGATTATTTTTCTCAATATATATCTTTATTCCTCCAAGTTGTTGTAAGAATTTCTTGGGAAAGAGCTCCAAAGAGTTTTGGTATAAGTGACTCTTGGTTTAGCCTAGTTTATCTTTCGAATAATTTTGAAAAATTATATTGTCCTTGACATAATTATCTCAATGAGCGAGCAACTTCAATTGTAAAAATGCAAAAATCAAAGCTCAAAATATCCTAAAAGTTATTTTTTTTAAATTCTTAATGCATATTTGAGCATGTTTTAACGTCATCGAAATTTGTACGTAAGTTTACGAAGAATTAGAGATAATATCAATGCCTTAAAATTTTATGAAAATTAAATTTTTTTTGCAAGTTAAAATGTTTTTTTGGGACATTTAGGCCATTTAAGGCAAAACTCACACACACGACGCATACACATAGACTCGAACCTTAGACCTCTTAGTTGGAAGCCTTAGCTCTCAACCAATAGGCCAAGGAGAGTTGTGTAGTTAAAATGTTTAGCATCTATAAATAGGGAATATGATGAAAAGAAATAATAATAAACAAAATAATTACTTGTTTAAATTTAAAAAAAAATAAAAAGGTTCGAAGTTCAAACATGAGAAACAGTTAAACCTATCGTGTCAGTTTTTTAACAGGTTATTTCAGTTTTTCCCCCAACCCTTTAGACTCCCGAGGGCTCACTCAGCGATCTCCAACTCAAAACCCCACCGGCGTCCATGGTGATCAGGCGAGCGCGGCGGAATGGAACGCCTCGGGGACTCATTCCAGTTCGCGCCAATCGACGCACACGCTACCTCTCCTGCTGGTGCCTCTCTTTCCTCACCTCAACAAGACATAAATTTTGCTGCTCTGTTCTGTTTTTGGTTTCATTAAATTCTGCATATTGATGGCTGGAAATGGTTAAATTATGCTGAGTCTTACGATGATTATAAACAGTAAATGTTTTCGAAGAGGATTGCAAGCATATGAAAAGGCATAGCTTTTTAATGATTCATGTCAGAGACTAGTAGAAAAGGAGGAGAAGTTTATATGTATAAAATAGTGAAATCAAGAGATAGGAAATCCAAGGACTGTGATGAAATTGAATGTATTAGAAACGAAGATGATTAGATCTTATCTAAACATGTGAACATGAAGAAAACATAAAAATTCCAGCAGCCTATACATCGCTTTGTGACATGAACGCGATGACTGCCTGCCACTTCAGGCACGCCTCAAATGTCATGTTCTCCACTCCAGGAACCCGCGCTTGACGTTATGTCCAGGCAAGTCTATCACGTTGGACTCTCCTCTGCTGCTAGAACAACCATTCATACTTTAGTAGGGGACTTTTGGCCATTGCACATGGGGACTTTTAGCCATTTAATAGGAGAGGAAAATCTGTAATTGAAAGTGAGAAACTGAGAATTTGAATGAGAGAAAATATTGGAACTAGTGAAGTCATTCTTTTGACCCAACAATTGATGCATGCTATCGGTTGAACCATTTATATTAAAGTTCTCATCTTTCATCGCCTGAGCTTATATAACCTATCATTTAGCGGACCCTTCCTCCATGGAGTAAAGGTTCCAAAGGCTCTAACCCTTAAAAAATTCACATAAATGTAAAAGTTTCGGTACAAATAAGATAAATATAGAGATATGAAAAGTTAGACGAAATATTTGAAATATTAGAATGATTTGGTTATATATATTTATTGATTAATCTTTTTAATGAATCTTAAAGATTAAGATGATGTTAAATCATTAGAGAATAATCATTTTGATACTAGCATTTAAATAAAGGGGATCTGAATTATAGGGTAATCATTATTATAAGTTACCCAATTATAATTATACGAGATAATTAAATAGAGGTTTAGAAATATCTTATCAGTTTTGGAGAGTTCATGTGGATTTGTGTCAAAAAGATCTAACTTGTAGATGTTTTTTGTGTTAAAGCAATTCATGGAAATATATAGTTTGCAAAAAAAGAAAGAAAGAAAGAAAAAACTTTCTACGGTTTATTAATCTTGGATGATATATCATTAAATATCATAATAACTTGTTAGCTTATATCAAGAAAAACCTTTGTCAAAAGTATGTGAAATTATTAAAGTGATATATAATCACTCAGTAATATTATAAGTAGTAAGGAAATAACCTAGGAGTTCCTCCCCATTATAGTAAGATTATTTCTAGATCAACCATTAGTCCCATCCTTTTGTTTTACTATTAGAGATGCTTATTATGGATTTTCAATATTGAGGTAACTTAGAATATTCTATTTGCATAAGTTACATTTCTAATCAACTAGAGTTATTATGAAAGAAATGAAAAATTAAAGCATGGATCAAACCGGGTTAGCTCCTATGTTTATTGTTTTTCCTAGGTTTGGGAGAAAATAAGTATTTTTTTTTTTGCAAAATGTTATAATAAATTAATTTTTAATCAAAGTCTTAAAAATTAGAATGGGAAAAGAGTAGAGTAGAAAAGAAATGATTTTTTGATTGAATTTTATTCTCTTATTTTGGGTAATAAAAAATTAGTGTAAGCTATACATAAATAAGCAGAGGAACAACCATTTATGAAAGAAATAAACCGAGAAATTGATATTTAACTCTAAATTCAGAATTAACTACACAACATAAATAGGAAGGTGTCGTCAACATATTATTATGGATAGAAAGGTGTTATCTATAGTTCATTAGATTGCTATAGATGAAAAGCCATTGGCCAAAAATTGATGGGTTATTATAGATGAAAGTGTGTTGATCACACATTTAGGATTATATTCAACTCCCCATGTTAGACTATGTTGTATATGTTGATCATGCATAACTTGTTGAGAAGAAGAAATATCCGCTTAGAAATATGAACATCAAGTTGAAGTGCTAGGTGAAGGTGCAAAGGTGTATGTTCACATGAAATGCAATTTTTGTGAGAAGCGGATTATTGGATGTATTAAGAGGCTTAAAGATCACTAGGCTTGCATGCATTGCCAACATTGGACTATGTATGAATGTGTCTGATGAAGTGAAAAAAGAATTTATTGACTATTAAAAGAAGTATGCTATTGCCAAAGAAGCAACACAATGAAATATCAAGGAAATGATTGTGAATAGCTTGTATTTTGATTCCCAATATGATGGATCTAGTAGTGGATGCCATTTGGTGTCTTCTAGTAAGAGAACTTTGGAATCGATTGATAGATTTGTTTTGAATGTTGATGAAGAGGAGAATGTTAAGTCTAAAACTATTCCTCCTCTAACTGTTACAAATGAACTCAAGAGTAGAGTATGTTTAGACATTGTTAGGTGTTTCTATTTAACGATATTAGGAATCCATTATGGATCATCATGCTTTATCTTTTGGGAGTTATGGTTGAGGCCTAGAGCTTCCTAGTATGTATGAGTTAAGGATTTATATATTAGATGAGGAGGTCATGACAATGACAAGGATGATTGATGAAGTGAAGGAGATTTGGGTTGAGATATGAGTGATCACAACGTTAGATGTCTAGTCAAATATTCGACAAAGGAGCATCATCAACTTCCTTGTTAACAATTCTTATGATATTGTATTTCTAAAGTTTATTGATGCTTCAACCTTTACGAAGGATACATAACTGTTGTTTCAAATGTTAGATGAAATTGTTGAGAAAGTGGTAAAGACATTAGTTGTTCAAGTTGTTATAAGTGCCTATAAAGTGCAGCGAGACTATTAATGGAGAAGAGAAATCACTTTTATTGGACTCCATATGCTACTCACTATATTAATTTATTGCTTAAGAGATTAGGATAGTTGCCACAATACAAATCTGTTTTGTTAAAGGAAAAATAGTAAATAATTTCATTTATAATCACTCTTTGGTGCATAGTTTGATGAAGAAGTTTACCAATAAAGAAATTATTCGGCCTTTAGTCACTAGATTTGCCATTGTATTTTTAATTTTGCAAATATTTAAGGAGTTATAATAGTCTTTTAAAGGATTCATGTCATGATTATTTGACAAATTTTACGCTGACTGTTGACTACCTAATGTAACCCTCCATTTTTCTCATCTAGAAATTGGGTCCTGGCAACGATATATTAAAGTTATGATAGTCTCTAGAATCAATTTTTGCTTCTTAAGAATGAGATAAATGTACTTGGGAAAAAAAATAGTAAGTGAAATAAGTAAAGAAGATTGTTATGAAAAAATATTCTTTTTGTAGGGTAAATTATACTTTGAAGATAGCGAGATCTTTAGTTAATGTAATAATAATGATTGATGGTGAGAAGACCACGACAATGAGATTTATCAGCGAAGCTATGAATAAAGCTAACTAGGACATAACAAAAGATTTAGAAGAACAAGAAAATGCTTATAAAAATTTGATAAATTATAGATGAAATTTGGGATGGTCAGTTACACCAACATTTATATGCTTTTACATATTACTTGAACCTTTGATTTCATTATGATAAGTTACACCAACACTTATATGCTGCTGCATATTACTTGAACCTCTAATTTTATTATGATAATGATTTTCATGTAGATAAAAAGGTTAAAATTATTTATATACATGTATGGATAGACTTGTTTCTAAAAATAATATCTCAAAGCAAGTGATCAACTTGATGATTTTTATTTAAAGAATGAAATGTTTGTATTTAGAGTAGCTCAAGCATGTTACAAAACATATTCTTTTGTTAAAGTTGTAGCATTTATATTTAAATTTAAATATTTATTTTTTAGCTTTCTATTTTAATATATATTTATAATTTATTTTTTTTATTCCATATAGAATGTTGGTGGGCTCAATTTGGAGAAAGTGTTCATGAATTTAAAGCTTTTGTAATTAAAGTTTTTATCCTAACCTGTTGGGCTTCTGCATGTGAGCATAACTTGAGCACTTTTAGCAAATTTCATACTAATAGAGGAATTGGTTGGCTACAAGATGTATAAACAAGCTGGTTTATGTTATGTTTTTTTTTTTTTAAATAAAGGATAAATACCTCAAATTACATAAGTAAAGAAGTATTGATGATGAATTAGATCATTTAATTGTTGATGACTTACTATCTGACGATAAATGTATAACACTCAAAATAATGTAGGTGATGTGAAACAAATAGGAATTCCTTTAAAAATTTATAAAACTTGATTTAAGCGTAATAACAGTAAACTAATGTTTCATCGTGCCAATCATCAAGCTCCTCAACATGGACACAACCCACACCACGACCTTGACATACAACTTATGAAAAACATTAAAGTCGATGCTCCTACATTTGATGGCACACTCGATTCCCAGCTCTTCCTGGACTGGGTCAAATGCATGGACAATTTCTTTAAGTGGTATAATATCTCCGAGGCTAGGAAGGTTAGTTTTGTTGAGATGAAACTCATGGGTATGTCGAGTCAATTTTAGTCCAATCTAGAGAGCTTTAGAGAAGCTAGGAATGATTATCCCATCACTGATTGGCCATCCATGAAGCGGGAACTTAAGCAGAAGTACTTGCCTCCTTCGTACTTCCCTAGGTTGTTGGATAGGTGGAATAGGTTGAGTCAAGGCAACAAACCAGTTAAGGAGTACATCGCGTCCTTCGATGATTACCTGATTCGCTACAAATGGGAAACCTCCACTACCCCTGTGCAGATCTTGTCTATGTTTTGTACCGGGTTGCGAGAGGATCTTCACAACGAATTGTTTGCCCGGAACGTCACTACCCTTGAGAACGCCTACAGCTTAGTGCTAGATTTAGAGGAGACCCGTTCCCAACACCTGAGTCGATCCCACGACTGTAGACCTTCCGATATCTCCACTTCTCACACTCCTACTGCCCGACCGGCCCCAGGGAGCACTAACCGACCACCCATTGGTCCTCTTGCACCTCGACCTGATTTTAAGAGTAAACCTCCCACCACGGATACCCCTCGGTCCAGTCTCGGGACCAAGTGCTTTCGATGCAAGGGGTATGGGCATAGTGCTTCTCAATGCTCCATTCCCTATAAAGTTTCGATCATTGAGGAGATCACTGAGGACAATCTCGAGCCCGAGGTTGATCAGGTCTACTAAGTAAAGGATTCTTCGAGGAGGATGATGACACTGCTGTCCTCCATTGCCTTCAGAAATTGGATACCTCTCTCATCTGCGTGGTGAGATGCACGCCATTACACCTAGGGCTGGGTCGTGTCGGGTTGACCCGAACCCGAAGCGGGTCGGGGTCGGGTCTAGGATTTTGACCCGTTTGCCTATCCTGGTCGGGTTAGGGTCGACCCGATTGAACCCGGGTCAGTTCCGGGTTCGACCCGAACCCGACCCGTGACCCGAAATTGACACCCCTAATTACACCTTACTCCCACTGATGATTGGCATAGGACGACGATTTTTCACACCTACACCAAGATCATGAATAAGAACTGTAAGGTCATCATGGATAGTGGTAGTTGCATAAATACTGTATCCTCCAGTATGATATCCAAGTTGGGTCTTTCTTTGTCGTTCCTCACCCCAACCCGTATAAGATAGCGTGGGTCAACTACACTACCTTGGAGGTGAAAGAATGATGCATCGTACCTATCTCATTCGTTGAGTATAAGGAGAATGTTTGGTGCGATGTGTTGATTATGGATGTTGGACAAATTCTTTTGGGTCGCCCCTGGATTTTTGATAACGATGTCCACATCTATGGGCGTTCGAACACCTGCATGTTCGAACATGCTGGTCAAAAGATTAAGCTTTTGCCATCGCAACCCCGGGTTAAGGATGACTCCAAATGCAACCCTGTTAAGTCTAAGAAAGGATTGAACCTGATCACCGCTAAGGTTTTGGATTCTGAGATCGCTCAAGGCGCACCTCTTTACGCCTTAGTTGGTTGTGAGATTTCCACCGAATCTGACAAACCTATTCCTCAGGAAGTCCAACCCATTATGGGACAGTTTGTTGATGTCTTCCCCAATGATCTCCCAGATCAATTACCTCCACTTAGAGACATTCAACATGCCATAAACTTTGTCCCTGGAGCTTCTCCCTAACCTGCCACACTATTGCATGAACCCTACGGAACATGCTTAACTTAAGAAGCAGGTAGACGAGTTATTGTAGTGAGGTTTCATTAAGGAGAGTCTTAGTCCCTACGCGGTGCCCGCTCTTCTTACTCCCAAGAAGGACAGATCTTGTTGAATGTGTGTTGATAGCCGTGCTATCAACAAAATCACCGTCAAATATTGTTTCCCTATTCCGAGACTGGACGATATGATATGATGACTGGTGCCACTTTATTTTCCAATATCGATCTCAAAAGTGGATACCACCTGATCTGGATCCGACCCGGTGACGAGTGGAAAACTGCCTTCAAGACCAAGGATGGTATCTACGAGTGGTTAGTCATGCCTTTCAGGTTGAGTAACGCCCTGAGTACTTTCATTAGGATCATGACGCAAGTGCTGCGCCATTTTATGGGAAAGTTGGTCATCGTCTATTTTGACTACATTCTTATTTATAGTCAGTATGCGAGGTTTTAAGGAAGGAACAACTTTATGCCAATCCTAAGAAATGTACCTTCCTTGTAGATCGTGTTATCTTTTTGAGTTTTATTATGTCAGCCCAAGGGGTCTTTGCAGACTTTGAGAAGGTGAGGGCCATTGTTGAATGGCCTGTTCCTCAAAACATCCGGGAAGTCCGCAACTTCCACGGACTAGCCACCTTCTATAGAGATTTATCCGGAATTTCAGTACCATTGTATCTCCTATCACCGACTGTCTGAAGAAGGGTGATTTCCACTGGACCCCGATCGCCACTAGAGCTTTTGATGAGATTAAGAAAAGAATGGTGGAAGCCCCAGTGATGCGACTTTATGATTTCTCCAAAGTCTTCAAAGTGATCTACGACACTTCAGGGGTCAGAATTGGAGTAGTCCTATCCCAGGAAGGTCACACAGTAGTTTATTTCAGTGAGAAGCTAAATGACATTCGACAGCAAAATTCCACATATGACAAAGAGTTTTACGCAGTGATCAATGTCAACAATATTCCACGTATGACAAAGAGTTTTACACTGTGATCCAATCTCTTCGTTATTGGCGACACTACTTGCTCCCGTAAGAGTTCGTCATTTTCTCGGATCATGAGGCTCTGCGATATATTAACTCCCAAAAGAATTTGAATGCACGTCATGGTCGATGGGTAGAATTCCTTCAGGAGTACACTTATACCCTTAGACATAAGGCGGGAGTTGAGAATAAAGCTGCTGATGCTCTCAATCGTCGTATGATGACTACCACTGAGATGAGGGCTGAAGTCATGTGTTTTGACCAAATAAGGACGGACTATTTTGACTGCCCCGACTTGGAGTAGACCAACTCTCTCTTGTCCACAGGCACCACATGCCTGTGGACGATTTTCTTTTGGAGGATGGTTATCTTTTCAAAGCCCAAAAGCTTTACATCCCTAGCACCTCCCTTAGGGAATTTCTTATCTTAAAATTACACGCAGGAGGCCTCGCTGGGCACTTCGGCCGAGAAAAAATGATAGAAGTTGTGGAGTATCATTTTTACTGGCCCAGCTTGAAGAGAGATGTTAGTAGGATGGTTAGCAGGTGCCACACATGCCAGCTGGCCAAACAACATAAACAAAATACTGGTCTGTACACCCCTTTGCCTATCCTTAGTTGCCCTTGGCAGGATGTTAGCATGGATTTTATCTTAGGCTTGCCTAAAACTATCCGTAGGAATGACGCCATTTGTGTTGTAGTAGATCGATTTTTCAAAATGGCTAATTTTCTACCTTGCTCCAAAACATTCGACGCCTCTCACATTGTCAAAATCTATTTCAACGAGGTCGTCTATTTACATGGTTTACCCAAAACCATTGTATTGGATAGGGATGTGAAATTCACTAGCTATTTTTGGAAACCCTTTAGATGAAAATAGACACTAAATTGCAATTGATGCATGCAAAAATTAGGAAAAGCCCCTAATTTTTGCAAGCAAGAGAAACTCTTTCTAGGAAATAGAAAATAACAATTACAAACAAACTAGGACACCTTCCAAAATATCACAAAATTAATAAAATACAACCATTAAACGAAGACACATCATCACTTTTATAATATAAAAGACTCCTACAAACTTTGACAATAAACACAAAAATAAACATTCACCTAAACTTGCATTCTTTGATTGATTGAAAAGAAAGATACAATTGGAGTGGTCACTTGCGGAGAGAAGAAAGAAGTAAGAAGTCGAGATGAAGGAGAGGAAAAGCTCGCAAGCTTTCCTAGAAGAAGGGAAGAAGAATGAAACAAGCTCGCAAGCTTTTTCAAAGAAGAAAGAAAAACCTTCAGGTTTTTTGATCCAAAAATACCATTATAACATTTTTTAAAACATACAAAACACCTTATATTTATAGAAGAAAAGAGGGCAGCCAAACATCCCCAATTATCTCCAATTAAACCTATTAAAAGGGGGAAATGGAAGTCCAATAGTTCAGTCCAGATTTCTGTCCAGAAACAATTCATAAATCATTCCAAAACAACAGCTGAAAAGGCCACACAGAACCCAAGAAAAGCAGCCACAGGACAACCAACCAGGGAAGAATCCGAGGGGGCACAAAGGGGAATCGGGACAGCATCCATGGAACTGGAACATCCCACGGGAAGGAGAGCCAGCAGGGGAAAAATCAAAGAGACACAGGGAGAGGGGAAATGAACCAAGGGGAGGAAATCAAAGGGCCAAAAGCTAGGGGGAAGCACCAAATAAATCTTCAATTAATTTTAGATTTATGAGGTGAAAGAGTAGAAACTAAGCATTTATGAGCTGATTTTAGAAGCTTAACAAAAGTTAAAAACCCAAAATGTTTTGACCCGCCCCCTTGCCTACATCAGCAATTCTCTACAGCCTTTCATCCACAAACTGATGGACAGACCAAGGTAGTCAATAGGAGCTTAGACAATCTGT
>NW_021318705.1:358174-406450 GCF_001605985.2 Dendrobium catenatum
GCGATGCCATGATTGACATTTGACGGCTTGACGCGAAGTCGCGAACGAAACGACCGCGGGCAGCCGGACCGCGGGCAGCGGTCACGCGGGGGGAAGCTCGAAGCCGGACCGCGGGCAGCAGGGCAGCCAGCCGGTCACGCGGGAATCGGGATTCACCAATTCGGGCAGGGGGCGGAATTTCGAATTTATTTAAATTAAACGGGTTGGCGGGTTAACCCGGCAACCCGCCGGGTCAACCCGAACCCGACCCATTTTTTAAACGGGTCAATTTCTGGAACCCGAACCCGACCCGTTTTGAAATCGGGTCGGGTTCAACCCGAATTTTCCGGGTCGGGTTTTTGTGTCGTGTCAAATATTGACACCCCTGGCTATAACCATGCTAGGGGCATTGACATAAATGACTTTTTGAGGTTGTAGCATGAGCTGCCCCTTGTCAAGAATCATTTCTCATAGTTGACATAAAACTATTATGTGCTAGAACATTTTTTATGATAGAGAGGTAAATTAATGTGTTAGCTTCATGTAAAGATCAAACACATACATATATAAAAGAGGAGTTGCAAGAGACACCGAAGTTTTTACATGAAAAATCCAAAAAGGCAAAAATCATGTGATGTGATCTAGTTGAAATGATTTCACTATTGTTTATCATTTGCTATAAATAGAGTTCGTCCCCTTGATTGGAAAATATGTTGGTAGCGATAAACTATTCATTACCTATTTCATCGTGGAGATTAAACGAGTCTCATGGTATGGGAGTTGTCCCATAGTATCAAATGTCTCTTATTGATTTCATAGATCATAGATCATTCTTTAAGCATTTAAGTGCTATAACAATGCAAAACTAAAGGCTTTTTGGCTCATTGGATTCATCTCAGTGTGATGCTCAATTTTACTATAAGCATGTGAAATTTAAAGATTATTTGGTCATTCGATCAATGTCCCAAAGTTTTCAATTCCACTTCAATTGCTTGATTTGGGCTCCTTTAAAGTTAGATCGAATCGCTTTTGTTTCTAATGAGATTGTCTTGAGACACTAAATATAAATATAAATTTATTAAAATTTGAGTCAAGTTAATTTTGAATTTAATTCTAGAAAATTTGAATGTACATTCAAGTTATTTTTTAAGAACCTATCAATCTTGTAATTTGTATCAAATATCTTACTATTGATTTATAATAAAAATTATACTTAGAAAAGATATAAAAATCCTCATGCCATATTAATCAATAAAAACTTTTTAAGAAAATATGTAAAAATGTAAGATATTAAAAAGTTAAAAACACTCCTTCAATAAAAAATGTAAAATATTTTTCTCCTTTCAAATATTATTTTGTATAAATTTATTTACATATTTATGGCAGTAATACCTTCCTCTTGAATTAAATATGTTTGTATTTTTATATATTACGAACAAAATCTGCCGGATTCTGTAAATTATTTAAAACTTCAAAAATTTGGACGGTTCAATCATTTTCGCTACGGTTGTGTGCGGTGCTATTATTTATTTCTCATATTGCCAGTCGCCGCCGCTTCGTGTAAGTTCCGACGACCCCTCCGTTCATCCACACCCAACGCGATTATTAGCCAAAGATTATGGATGGACCGAGGCGGGCAGTGCACGGCCCGACGGCCGTAGCGGTCATTTGGGTTGCGCTGATGCTTTTGGAGGTCTCCGTCGATGGGCGGCGGTTGGCGGCAGAGGCGAGCAGGGGGAGGCTTGTTTTGGATAATGGCCTTGGCCGAACTCCACCGATGGGGTACGTTATGCGTTATTTTCCGGATACTTTCTTGTTTGATTGATTACTCTTTCTGTTTCTTTTGTTTGATTTGGTTTGAGTAATGGTATAGGTGGAATAGCTGGAATCATTTTCAGTGCAGCATCGATGAGAAATTGATTAGGGAAACTGGTACAACTCTCTCTCTCTCTCTCTCTCTCTCTCTCTCTCCGCCTCTCTCTTTCTCTCTCTGGGTGTTTTATTTTCTCTCCTTGCTCTCACAGTTTCCCTTTCTTGCTCTTGTGATCTGTTTCTGGAGCGAGCTCTCTTGTTTGCTTCCGTTGTTTGTGAAATGAAGCTTAACAATGTCTAGAATCTACTGCTTATGATATTGGAACACGTAACTAGTTTGATCAATTTCAGTTTGATTGAATATATTATGAATGGGGATATTTCCGTCTGTGTGTGTGTGTGGAGTGAGATTAATTGATATAAATTTTCAACTTTTTTCTCACGCTAAATCGTGCTTATAGTTGACACTCAACACCAATGTCAAGCTGCTTTTCCCTACCGATGAATTTTCAATTCTTCATATTAACCACTGCGAACTAAGTCAAAGTCGGCATGGATGGTCTGGTAAATTATCTGATGTGATGCTAAATTTAATATTTTTATATGACTGAACAAGTATTTCTCTCACGTGGGTGCTGTACATACCGCCATCACTCTCTAAAACTTTTTTTTTTCTTTTTGGAACAATCAATTGTCATTTATCAATATCCCACTCACTATGCTGTGTCACTATAACTCAAGATTGGGGTGGATGTGAGCCCTTATAGAAAAGGAAGCTTGAAGTTATCCTTAAGGTTTTTCACTGATGTCCTCACTACCATATTATTAATAGAGCTAAAGAAGTATGATTATCAAGGATTTGATATTATATTGTTATTGAAATAATTTAAAATATTTTAGAAGGGACATTAATTTTTTGAGTGATCTCATCATATATGGGTGATGATTTGATTGACTTTCGCTCTGTGAACTAGAGGACCAACATCTACTTGGCTTGAAGAGCCAAATTGCCTCCCCTCATGTTTCTATGAGACCCAACCACTACCACAAATTCTAATCCTTTGCATATTTGCATAGAAATTAATCAAATGATGAAATATTACATCATTGACATTGTAAATAAATGACAGAATATAAATGCAAAGACTTAGAGTCATGATTTTTAAATTTATATGATGAAAAAGCTAGAATACAAGCAAAATCAAAACCATCAGTATTGTATGAATAAATTCAACTAAATATAATACAAAGAGTTAGAGCCCATGATATTTTATAACTTACATTATTGAGAAATTAGAGCACCCAAGGCAATAAATGCCATAGGAAAGTAAATTATACGTAAATACAAAGAGTTAGAGCCATGATAAAATTTGTATAATTGAAAATTTTGAGCACAAATATAATTGAAACAATTAATATTGCACAAACATTAATATCAAAACTCTTAAAAGACCTCTTTATTCAGTTATGTTTGTTGCTAAATCAAAAATATGACAATTGCTTGTACCATATATAATTTAAGGTAATTTAGATACCTTTCGAAATACTTCTTCTCGAAAGATTTGAGGATGATAATCCGATTCAATAACACATTTTTTGAATTTGTCCTTATATTTTTGGTAATGCTAATTTCCCATGAGTACCCCACCAACATAACATGACATGAAGTGGTTCACATGATAATAACTTTCATTAAAAGTTCCATTTCTTACATTTATCACAAGTAGGTGCTCCTTCATTCCATTTTTTGTTTCAGCTCATCAATCAACAATCCTAGAGAGACATTGAATTTTCTTATTGGACTTATTGTTTTAAGGATGATTAATGATAAAAAGATTGGATCATGCATATAATAAGTTATATGCAACAACAAATACCGGCCAACATATATATGAAATACTTGATTGCACAAAAGGATTGAATCCATTCATATATATATATATATATATTAGAGTTAAACATTGCACATATTTGAACTAGATGATGGATATATACGATCAAAGTGTTTCCAAGCTTTACCGCCTAAGGGATATGTCAACATGCCCTCAATACTTGTTCATTGCATGATAAATCATATACTATAAAGTCTTATATCACATATATAAACTTTGAAGCCTTGAAGTCAATGGAAAGTATTGTTGAACCTTATACGGCACAAGATTGCATCAAACACCCGAATATTTTCTTTAGCTTATATTTAGGGTGCCCACATACAATGCATTCTAATAAATGAATTTTATCTTTGTAAAATAGTATATAGTTATTTCCATAGATATCAATTTTCTCAACCTTTGGCCATATTCCTTGAATCTTTTTTTTCTAGTTAGATACATTTCACTTTTTAATTTCTCATCCTTTGTAATAATGAAAAATAACAATCATGACAAACATTATAAACATTAAATCAAGTTTATAGTTCATCAAATGAGCATCTATTGATAACTTTGAATGTCACTTGCAACTTTCTCATGGAAGTTCAACATTTACTACTATAGCGTAAAACATTGCTGCTTCTTTATTTAACGCTTCTTTAATTTTATAACTGTAAATATCAACCATATATTATTCACCAGCTAGTGGACTATATTGATTTTTTAACCTATTAATATGAGATTCAGGATCAATTGCATCTTATGATGTCGACTCCAAGCAAATATTTCTCTTAATCAATGATTTGCGTTGACTTATTTGATTGAATGTCTTCTAATGAACACTTTCTGATAGAGATTAATTGTGCAATCATCATATGTATAAAAATATTTGTTATCACATTACAAAAATATGAATATTTAACCTTATTTAATGATACATTCATAACTTGTCTGAATAAAAAATTTAGAAACTGCCATACATCATTAATAAAATCATATAATAGGTATCATTATTGTCTGGACAATGATATACGTTCACTATCACAGCCCATATCTTATACATTAATAAAAAGAAGTAGCAATTGGCAAGCAAGGATTATTACAAAAGTATGAAGAATAATAAGACATGGTTGAAGTTGAACCATAATGCGATTAATCATTGCATTCCTTAATGATTGGACATTTACCTTCATCATTAATGGGGAGTCTATAAATATCACCTCTTAACAACAAATATTCATATATTGATTAGTGTCTTGATAGTTAATGAGTATGAGTAAACTTATAGTCTATATCATGTAGATGGTGATGTGGGTTGAGTGCGTTCAATAGAGCTAGTCAATTGAATGAATATTTCAGAAGGAACTGTCACCAATACGCTTAGTTTTTCCCATATTGTATTCCTTTGATAACTTTGTTTTGTCATATTGGCACACTTAGTTAAATTAACTCTTAACTGTTAAAATATGAAACATTATTTAATATTAGTTATCTTATTAACATGAGCTTGATCCTAACAAAGTGACATCAATTTAACATGTCATGAAGAAGATTCCATTCAAATCCTATTTTCAATATTGTTTTCATGCATCTATTATGTATTGAACTTGATTGATAACAAGATTCTCCATATTTAAAGAAACCATGACATATGGTTTATCCAACTTTACACCTAACTCATCTTAGTTAGTTTAATATAATCATAAACTCAAAATTAAATATCCAGATAATGATACACATTATTAAATACAATTTCTATCCAAGCATACCTAAATAATGCTAAATTATAGTTAATATATTAGGTTCTAGGTTTTGAATTAAGTTCCTTCCAGACACAAAGCATGTTGGTGGGATTTGAATGCATGGTCACTAGAGGCTTGTGCTTGCCAAAGAAGGTCACATTGAAGGGGTCACTAGAGGTTCATAGTCATAGTCATTATCAATTCGGATGTGTAGTTGCTCCTGAGGTGTGCTATCATTGGCAGTACAAGTAGAGTGTCTGAAGGAACGCGATTGATGTCAATTCATGTGTGTGGTCGTTAGAAGGATTGCACTGGAGAGATTGTTGAAGCATTGTAGTTTGTGGCCATTAGTGATTCAGATGTGGGGTTGTGTTGGAGGAGTGAGGTTGTTGGCGGTTGAATGCAGGTCATGGTTGGCATAGATTCGTATTTTTGGATTCATTGTAGGGAGGGTTATAGAGACAACAAAATTGGAAAGGGAAAGAAAAAAATGTTGATTAAGGATTGTGGCTCTGATTTTAGCTGGTTGTGGCTGCACTTGCAAATGGTAGCAAAATTGGTCATAAGAAATAGCCTCAACTAAAGGTCAGGCCTAATCATGTAATGATATAAAAAAGTTATTTTATATTTTAATTGGACCTGACCATCAATTGTAAATCTTAAGTAAATATTATTTTTGGGACTACTCAATTATGCGTTGTTGTTATATGAGCTATTTGTTATTGAACCTTACTTGACTGTAGTTGAGGGCCACTATTACCTAAGAGAGCTACAAAATACATGAACCTCTTAGTTGCAGTCAAATCATCATCTATGATGCCACATGTGAGAGTGTGAATTAAAGGGGAATTATGTGGAACATTATACGCTAATGGCCAAACTTTATAATTTCAACCTAAAACTAAGTTTTGGGTAGGGGCAAATCACAGTTGGAACAGTCGGTTAAATGGCCTTGTGGCCTCTACTTGCCTAGTTGCTGGATCTCCATTGTCGAGGCATTAACATATTCCTTGAATATTTTTTTATGATCTAATAAAGATAGTTTAGTTTCTAAATTTCAAGGGTCGTATGTGAAAGGAGAAATGAAAGGCCATTTAAATTATTATTGGAATTCATAATAATGGGGATAATGTTATAATTATGTTTCATTGTTTACATTCAAATCCAACCTCAGGGCTCGCAAAACAAATATAATGTCTAAGAACTCCATTGTATTAGCAGTTTTTTTTTCCTACATAAACTTAAATGAAACACAATCATAGTACTCATTTTCATTAAATAATTTTATTTAATGGTGTAGCTGATTCCATGGTCTCGACTGGTCTATCATCATTGGGCTACAAGTACATAAATATAGGTATTTAATAAAGAAAATACTTCTAGTTCTCAATCATTTATCTCTGATTGATTAATCATTCAATTTCTATCAGATGATTGTTGGGGTGAATCAAATAGAGATTCCCAGGTATGCAACTCTAGCTCCTCTATTTATTTGTTTAGCTAGTGTTTGTTTTGAATGGATTGAAAGAGAGGAAATAAAAAATCAAGGAAATGTTAAAAGATTTGAATTAACATTACTTTTCACTTACTGGTTTGGTTGAGGAGAAATTGAGGGATTTTTTTACTTTATTTCTTGTTTGCAACTTTGGCCGGTCTTTTTTTTTTACCTCTATTTTGTTGGAAAGAATTGAAAGAGAGGAAATAAAGGAAAATTAAATGGTAAAATTATTGAATTGAAATTTGTTTTCACTCACTTGTTTGGTTGAGGAGAAATCAAGTGAAGAAAAACATATTTTTTCTTGTTTTATTTGGTTAACGAGAACTTGAGTTTTTGCAAGCCCCACCAACCCCCAATTTTTTCTTCTTATTTTTAATGAGGATTTGGTTTGGAATTATTAATGAAAAATACATTTTGTTAATATTTATTAGGTAAATCCAATTGCTTTTATGATTACATTTGCTAAAATTTATTAGTTAAATTGAATTGCGTTTAGGGTTCATTTGATGTTTGTACATAGAAGTTATATGATATGCCTTAGGTGAAAACACGAGATAGCACAACAAAAACAGCAACTAATTGAGAAATAAGGGACAATTTTTTTATTAATGCTCCAATACAAAATTAAGATATAATGATCTACAAATAAGAGGTAGATCGTCTCTCTAGCTAAACCTAGACGTCGCTAGGAAGCCCTCACACAAAAGAAAATTCTAGCGAACACAACTCAAATTTTGCATAAAACAAAATAAACCCTAAAATTCGCCTTAAATTAGCTCTCCCACCTCTCCTAAAACAGCCCCCTTTCCAAATATATTTTCCTCCTAATTTAACCTTGCTGCGTTAATTAATTCCTTCTCTTATTTGAATTTAAACTAGGAAATTCCTTTCCTAATTATTCCCCTCCTAACATAAGTAATTAGATTCTTGCTAGACCCTACCAAATCAACTGCCTGGCCTCCCCTTTCGCTCGCTAACCCACCTGGGCAGAAGGTAACTAAATCGGCTGATCCAGTTCTGCTGTTAGGGTTGCTGCCTTCGTATCATTATATTTTTGAAAGTGATAATTTTATTTACACTCTTTTTGACTGTGAAGATGAAATCATCACTTTTTTATAGATTTTGATGTTTTTATTGAATTTAAATCCATATTGATTTCTAACTAAATCCAACCAAATAGAGGAATATAATATATTTTGCTGGATCCAAAATTTTCCATTGGCAAAACGTAACCCTATTAATAGATTTTGGCCGAGCGAGAGAACCTAGTGAGAAAATCAACAAGTGTGGAGAGTAAGAAAGTAGCTCAAAGATTATAGGATTATAGGAAAGTCTACATTTTGAAAAAAAATGAAAAAATAATGCATAATGTGAATGGTGTACTCAATTGGATTGTACATGGCCCGTTATCCCTGACAAGGCCTCTTGTGAGTACCTTGGATGTGTCTTCAAGGGAGAGTGTCCTAGGAGAGTTGGTATCTAAGACAAGCATGTGAAGGGGGTTCTTAGGGATAAATGCCAAGTCCCTTGGGTGAAGAGTTGTTGTGGACTAGGGACGAATACTGACACCGAAATAGTTGTACAAGATTAAAAAAAAAAGACAAATAACCTAGAACTAACAATATAGGCCTTCTTGAATGCTAAAAGAAGATTTAGATGAATCTTTGTTGCAGATTTCTTGAGCTGGAAGAAGGGGATAGCGGCTGAAATTGGGCAAAAGTAGTTGTTTGGAGAACCAGGAAGTGGACATCAAGACTTTGCTATTTGGATCATTTGGAAAAGGTATAGTAGCCCACAAGTAGGCTACTGGAAGAAGACGACACCCTTCTTGGATGCTGGACTGCACTTCTAGACTAGTGGAAGGAGAAAAACGCCCACCTGCAGGAGTGGTAGAGATTGGAGGCTGGAATAGAAAGGGCGGACAACCTCTTGGCAAGAGGAAGAGGTGGCGCGAGAGCTCCTTCACCTTGCTGGGATGATAACTGACAATTGGAAGGAGATCGAGTAGGCCATCACTTGGAAGAATCCATGATATAGAAAAAGAATAGCTCTAGCTATTCATGCAAAACCCAAAATCTGATTTACAAGGGTTAAGCATCTTCTATTTATAAGCTTAGGACAATAATAAATGAATAGGTCTGGTCAGCTATTAAACTTGTCCAAGATTGCATCAAACTGGTCAAAGCCTGCGTCATTCTCCCCGGCTTGGAGAGGCTTCGTCATAATCGAAATCTGATACTACTTCATAATGAGAGGTTAAGTCTCAAATGTTGAAGGTAGTAGAAATTTGATAATCATCGTCAGTTTTAGTTGATAAGCATTGTTTATGAATTTGATAATGCGAAAAGGTCCATCAGCTTTTGGTTTTAATTTGCTATAAGGGCCAGGTGCAAATCGTTCCTTTCCCTGCTTAATCCAAACTAAATCACCCACTTTGAAAGTTCGATGTTTTCTATTTTTGCTGGCTTGTGCTTGATGAAGAGAGTATCTTTCACCCCAGTCGATTTAGAATATCTGATAGAAGGTGATTCACTGCTACTAATTGAACTCCCTAGATGATGTGGCCTCCCAACCTCTGTTGTTTGTACTGACCCATCAATTGATCAAGGATGACAAAATTATTGGATTTGATTGAGTTAGCCATCCATTTGCTATATATAAACCCATCTTACAACCATGAATTTAGAGTGCAACGAGAGAGTCTTGGGCTTCGGGTCTATATTGTAATTAATCATGTGGGCTTATGCCAACAGGAGATCTCGATCCCCCATAATACAAACTCTAGATAGTTTGAAGTATTGTCTAGGAGAAATTGGGAAAGTGAGGTAGTCTGCCTTTGAAATGCTATGTTCCTTAGCATTCCCTACCCAATGGTACAAAAGAGCAAGAAGGAAATATATTGCACCATGGCTACAGCATGGTTTCCTTTTGTTTTATAATAGCTCATTGATTGTGTAAGATTGATTTTACAATACCTTGTCATTATTAGTTCAGTTATAGCCGATTTTGGTCCATCCAGTTTAGCAATATAGTTGTATAGATTCAGCTGACTATCTAAATGCAAATGAGGGGGAACCATACACTCCCTCTCTTTCATTAATAAGTAAAAAAAATTTAATGAGAAAAAGGATTCGTGTAGCCAACCACACGTAGTGGGATAAAGACTTGATGTTGTTGTTGTTGTATGATTATAATTGAATGAGAAAAAGGATTCCTGCTCAGATTTCAACCATATGACTTGTATGATTACAGTTTTCAACCCATAATTTAAATTTAATAATCCTGCTTGTCAGTACTGTCTACATTTGTCTGTTCTGTTACAGGGTAATTTGGTCCCAAAAGCATCAACATTCCCCTCAGGCATTAAGTCTCTTGCAGACTATGTTCATGGAAAGGGTCTCAAGCTTGGAATCTACAGTGATGCAGGGTAAAATTTTAAGGCCTCTCTTCTAACGCAATCACTTTCTGATGCTTAGTTCTATACAAATCAAACAATGTTATGTTATTGCTTTTTGAGCACTGCCACAACACAAACTGTTATGTGTTTTTTAAATATTCAGGACACAAACATGCTCGAAGACTATGCCAGGATCACTAGGACATGAGGAGCAAGATGCCAATACCTTTGCTTCATGGGTATGATCGATTGATATTAAGAATTTAGTTGGTTCCGTTCTTCTCCTGATAATTTTTTTCACGAACAGTTTTGATTATATACAAATATATTTGAAAATACTATTTTATGCACGCATTTCTTACTCGTTCAGCAATTCATATTTGTGTGTAAGAGTTTGACTTCTGCTTCGTTTGGGATGACTTTCTTGTTGCTTCTTAAAGCAGCTTTCTAGTATAAAAAATTTAATTTTTTACTAAAGAGCTATTTTAAGAAGCAACAAAAAAGCCATCACAAACAAAACCTTCATTTCATATAGTACAACAAAAGCATAGCATCGGCACAATTATATCCATAGAAGCATGAAACATGATTCCAGGCTTTATATGTTAGAAAAATGGCCAAAACTATTAACCCAAGGCAGCATATTTTTTTCAGCATTGAATGATGGGATTATGATTTTCTTAGTACTGATTCTTTTGACTGACTTTATCTTTCTTCTTCTCAAAGGAAGTGGACTATTTGAAATATGACAACTGCAACAATCAGAATGTTAATCTGAAAGGAAGGTAATATGCTTCGCATCTTAATGCAAATGCTTGCAAGTCTATGCTGATTTGATACAATGCCAGTCCTTCCCATTTCAGTACAAAAAATGGTACTCAGAAAGCTTGAATAGAAAATTGTAACTTGAATTTCTGACGTCTTTGAAAATTGCTTCCAAATTGAAATAGGTACAAGAATATGAGCCAGGCTCTTCTGAAATCAGGAAGGAGCATCTTCTTTTCTCTATGTGAATGGTATGCCTGTTAATATGTCCTTCCCTAAACAATTTAACTTCAAGCAACTAGATGAATTTTGCCACAATGGTTTGCTTCTTCAGGCAACTAAACTTGCATTCTTACAGGAATGAATAGAATTTTTTGACTAGATCCTATGAGCTGAATAAGCTAAACTTGATGCTTATTTTCAGTATAGCTAAGGTGTTAATGAGCTGAATGTGAATGAATTTGGGTCCTGTTCAACTTGGTTAATTTAAATATCAAGCTGGATGCAAACAGACTCAAGTTCTTTAACTCGTATTAGGCTCATTTATCATTGTGTCAAAAACGAATGGTAAGCCAAATCAATGACTATCAAATGGATCAACTTTTTTTTGTTTGAGAAATCCAATTATGTGAAAAATATTTTGATTTTTATGGAGTGTACTTTTAGTAATAATAGATCTAGTTGGGGAATTGTAACTTTGGGCAATCAAGTCATTAATAAGAGTACACATTTTAGATATCTTGATTCTATTGTTCATAGTGATGGTGAAATAGATGGGGATATTATTAGTAGAATTCAAATTGGATGGTTGAAATGGTGAAATGCATCAGGCTTGTTGTGTGATAGAAAAGTCCCTCTCAAACTTAATGGAAAATTCTATAAGAGGATAGTGAGACCTGCAATGCTTTATGATGTAGAATGTTGGCCATTAAAAGAGAAGCATAATATTAAGTTAAGTGTTGTAGAGATGAGGATGCTCAGATGGATGAGTTGCTTTACTCTTAGAGACAGGTTATGAAATGAGCATGTAAGTAAAAAGGTTGGAGTAGCTCCAGTGGAAGATAAGATTAGAGAGAGTCGTCTTAGATGGTTTGGTCACATAAAACGGCGGCCTTCCGATGACCTGGTTAGGAAAGTAGATGTATTAGATTTGACGTATGTTAAGAAAGGTAGAGTTAGACCTAAAAAGAATTCGTTATAAAATATTAGAAATGACATTTCTTTATTAGATTTAGATGAAAATTTGACTCTTCACATGATACAA
Source organism: Dendrobium catenatum (assembly GCF_001605985.2). NCBI lineage: Eukaryota > Viridiplantae > Streptophyta > Magnoliopsida > Asparagales > Orchidaceae > Dendrobium > Dendrobium catenatum. The sequence continues at coordinate 370,503 of NW_021318705.1, forward strand.
TAGAGAAAAATGATTCATGTAGCCGACCCCACATAGTGGGATAAAGACTTGTTGTTGTTGTTTGTTTGTTGTTGTATTGATATCTTTTAAGCAGCATAGAACTTCAAACATGTGTTCATGAGTTTTAGAGTATATGTGGTGTGTGAATTGAGCTCCTATCGAGCCAAAAAATATGAAGTGGTTCTTGCTTGAGTTGGACTAGTTCGGTAAAGAAGTAGAAAATCTTATTTAATCTTGACTCCTTAACGAATTTAAGCCATCAGCACGCCAAAGACAAGTTGTTCAGAAACAATAAGCTTTTCTAACAACCATAACTATCCATGGCATCTTTTTATTTGATCGAGATTGATAAGGATAAGAATCATAATATGTATAGAAAATATAATTTACTCTGTCATTGCTGTGTGCGTGAAATAAATTGAAGTTTATGTCTTCTTCCAGCTTGTTTATATCCATTAATCCTGCATTAAAATTGCATAGGGGGCAAGAAGACCCAGCAACCTGGGCTGGCAGTGTAGGAAATAGCTGGAGGACAACAGGTGACATTGAAGACAGCTGGGACAGGTACTAGTTGCATTTTGTATTTAATTTAATTTTTTTTTTGGGAAGAGTTTCATTGGTTTCTTCCAATTTGGTTTTTAAGCTTATTTCTTATGTGAACCTATGATTTAGCATGACTTCGCGAGCCGATCTAAATGACATATGGGCATCATATGCTGGACCTGGTGGATGGAATGGTAACTTATTTGATCTTTAGTCTTTGTTTGGGACAGCTTTCTTACTGCTTTTTGAAGTAGTTTTCTATTACAAACTTTCAAATTTGAAAAATTTTTTACTAAAAATTGCTTCATAAAACAGTAAGAAAGCTATCTCAAACGAAACCTTAATGATTCATTTGGCTGAGCTTGTCCTTTCCCTTAATTGTGTTTTGTTATTGAAAAGCTATTTTATGAATAATTTTAAAATTCTTTTCTGAAAGAAAACTCTCTTAGAACTTTATTTTTAATAGAAGTTCATCAGTATTCACCTTACGACAGCATTATCAATGAACCCTCTGTGTATTTGTTGCTAAAGATATTGAATAGATAGATCGCTAGAGATTCATGACCAAGCAACATCCTCTCTGCATTTCAGAACTTCCCTCCCACTTAAGCATAGAAAAAACCTATTTATCCAATTACCATGACATTTATATGCTGCTGCTGCTTTTAATTCTCCATAAGAGGATGAAAGTCGAACTCAAATCATACTACTTCTTTTTTGTTTTTCAGATCCTGATATGCTTGAAGTAGGCAATGGTGGCATGACAATTGAGGAATATCGATCACATTTCAGTATATGGGCATTGGCTAAGGTTCCTATTCTTCAGCTGCAAAATTTTTGTATTTTCTTTCTAAATATTGATCAAAAAAGCTTGAAACCTGTTCAGGCTCCTTTGCTTATAGGATGTGACGTGCGCTTCATGAGCAATGAGACGCTTGCAATACTAAGCAACTCAGAGGTCATTGATGTTAACCAAGGTTAGCACTTACAGACAACAGTAAATTCAGAAAGTCTAGCTAACTATGATTTATTAGAATTCCCTTCTTTTTTTCTTGAGAATAGATAAACTTGGAGTTCAAGGGAAGAAAGTAAAATCTAACGGCAACCTTGAGGTTTGGCTTCCTTCCAATTTCGTTAGATCAACAGTTCTTTTCAAGCATAGGAATAGGGGAAATCTATATCTGAAATAAAAACTAGTGCTTCGTTTGGGACAGTTTTTTTACTGCTTCTTGAAACAGCTTTTTAATACAAAAATTTTAATTTTTATATTAAAAAGCTGCTTCAAAAAGCGGTAAAAAAGTCGTCGCAAACGAAGCCTAACTCATTTGTTTCAACAAAGCATGTAGACCATGCAAAAGTACTGAAGTGTGATTTACCGCATAATATTAGATAAATCTCTCTAGCTTTATGTGAATAGGTCTTAGAGTAAAGCTGCCTGTTAAGAGAACAAAAATGAAAGAAAATCTCAAAAGTCAGATTTTACTTGATAAATCTCATTATTGTTCCAATCATTATAAAGGTTTGGGCTGGTCCTCTCAGTGGAGGAAAGGTTGCTGTAGTTCTATGGAACAGGGGATCTTCTCAGGCATCAATTACTGTAGACTTTGCTGATATAGGTCTGAATTCATCATCTGTTGTTGGCGCTCGTGATCTATGGAAGGTAAATTCTACCAAAAAATTTTGTTTTTTAGTTATTAGTTTATTTCTATAAATGATATTTGTTTACTCTTTTTTTCTGGAAATAAATATTTCTTTATGTTCATTTATTTGTCTAAAGTTGCTTATATAGGCTTCGTTTGGGATTGCTTTATTGCTGCTTTTTAAAGCAGCTTTTCAGCATAAAAATTAAAATATTTGTACCAGAAAGCTGCTTTAAGAAGCAACAAAAAAGCCGTCCCAAACAAAGGCATAATGTATAATAATTTCCTTTTTTTATCTTATCAGCATTCAACTACTTCTGCTGAGGGGAAACTGACTGCCACAACTGCTGCTCATGCCAGCAAGATGTATGTATTGACACCAAAATGATTAATCATCATCAAACTTGCAAAAATGGTATATAATTTGTATTGATTTACATGGCTATGTGAATTTATTAGCAGTGCTTTAACTATTGAAACAAATAATAAAACATGCAATAAAAGTTATGATTTTCCTTTGATTTTATTTATAATGTAATGTCAACAGGTTCTTAAAATCCTAGCATTTAATGTCATGGTTGGGTGTCCTAAAATTTTGATATTACTAGAACAATAGTCAAATTGATGTCAAAGTTTCATAAAAAATTATAGTAGCAATATTAGGGTTTTATAATAAACACTAATAGTGATGCTAAAAGTTTGTTTAAGATGACTGTAATTTTTTATAAAGGTGCTTGTAAGTTGTTGTGGGAAAATTAATTTTCTTAAAGCTACTGTAAAAAATAACTTTCTAGTAGGGTGTCAATATTTGACACGACTCGAAAACCCTACTCAAACCCGACCCGAAAATTTCGGGTTAGGGTCAACCCGAAATGGGTCAAGTTCGGGTTCAACATTTCAAAAATCGGGTCGGGTTCGGGTTAACCCTTTGACTCGAAATTGACTCGAAAACCCGATTTTGACCCGGCAACTCGAGATTGACTCAATTTTGACCCGTTTTTTTATCCAAAAAAGAGGAGATAGACCCGTTTTTTTTTACAAGAAAACTAGCAATTTTTTGTTGGAAACGGGTCATTCAAGTCGTGTCGGGTTGACCCGAAACCGAAGCAGGTCAGGAAAACTGAGGGTTTGGGTTGACCCGAATAGTATCGGGTCAGTTTCGGGTTCGACCCGAACTCGACCCGTGACCCGAAATTGACACCCCTACTTTCTAGTACAAAAATTTCTTGAAGTAGGAACACAACAACCAAATAGAAAATATGATTACTATCTGAAAAATAAACAGTGAGAAAGTTATCCCAAGCAGATCTGAGTTTTCAATAAATTTTTGTAATTTATATATTAGGGTTTCAAAAATTTTGACATAGAAGTTAGTATTTATTGCTCTTTAGTTTCAAAATAGGGTAACCACTTGAAGAAAATGATAAAAGTTACAGGAAACATCTTTTGGAATTTTCTAAAAGAATTTCAATGGAGTTCCAACAAAATTTCCATGAAAAAGCTTTATAAATTCTCTTATTGGATTAAAAACTGCCTCCTTGATGATGTTTGTCATTATGTCACTGTTTTCATTGTTGTCTTCATCTCTGCCATCAAAGGTATATTCTCACCAAATTTAATAGCAGTAATAATTTTTTAGCTTAATATTTTTTCAATTACAATATGAAGAAAAAAAAACAATGCAGTATGTTCCAATTTATATGATTCTAATAGTGAATTTATATATATAATGTATGTGTGTGTGATGAAGCTCGAATCTCAATGCAATAGTTGGATTAGAAAATTTTGGAATTAAAGTCAAGGCCATCCGAATTCTAATTTTAGCAAATTTATAGTTGAAATGAACATTTCAATGAAAGAAATTGAATGACACAAAAAATGATAGGACCTAGAGTTCAAATGAGTTGAAATCAAGCACTTGAATTGTAGTTAAAAAATTTATTATATTGATTGAGCAATCAAAAGGATCTATAAATCTTGTGTATTTGTAGTCAAGATGAGTGGTTCGACATATGAGAGAAATCCAATGAGTCCGAGATCATTGAATTCTGAAATTGTAAATGCACTTGCATTTAATGTCGATGATCACCGACAATCATCATGTCCCTACAGTTTGTGCTCGACCACCGGTATCTAATCGTTGTCACCTGACCCTCATCATCTAACTATCAATGTATGACTACTATCATCATCATTCACAGCTTCTCTAGCATTCTCTATTACAATCATAAGTTCTCATACTAGTGTTATATGCTTGTAATCTCGTCTTCAATAACCGAGTGAAAGAGTGCATCTATTAATATAATTGAAATTTTATCTGAGTTAAGACTCCATTATGCTTCCTTTTTCATGTTTTTCACACAAAAAATTTGGTATCTTTTATAATATTTTTTATTTACATCTATGTTGGATTTTTTTTAATAAAATTACGTCGTTAAACTTTCTTATTTTATTGCTATGAATATTTCTACTATATGCATAATGATTCACCTTAATCTAATTTTTTTTATATAAAAATATGAATTATTAGTAGGATTAAGATGGCTCAAATTGATTATGCATCGACCTAGGAGTGGAATGAGTGGAGTCATCCCTGATTTAATTAATCGAGTTCGAGTTTTATTTTAAGAGTTCAAGTTGGCTCATGAACCCACTTGTTTATTATGAAAAAATGAAAATGATTATGATTTAAGCAACTATTATATTAAAATAATAAAAAATGAGAAACTAGAAAAAAAAAATAACAAAAAATGACTTAATGTAAGAAATTGAAAAATATTTTTTCAAACATTTTTAATAATTTGGTACCTAAAATTTTAAATTTAAATGAGAATTTGACTTTTTACCGGTCACAATGGCGAAAAAGGATTCTTGTAGTCGACCCCACATAGTGGGACAAAGGCTTGATGTTGTTGGTACCTAAAATTTTAAATGTTAATATATTTTAATTGCATTTAAACTTAATATTGTTAAATGAGTGCGATCGTAAGCTAATGAGTCGTGTCAATGCTAGCTCAAGTTTGATTTGCTAGCTCATTGAGCTTGGGTAATTTATCAAGTCAAGCTCAAGTCAACTCACGAGTCAGCTTCATGCCTCTCTTGGCTTAGCTTATGTCCTGAGTATAAAAATATTTTCTTTATAAAATAGGCTCCAAGATTTTATGAAAAAGTTGGTCCTAGTATGAAGACACTTGAGGAAATGGATGGATCTTACAAGTCTATCATAGCCATGAACATGTCCATGAGAACAAAGGACAAGCCAAAAGACACAAAAGATGATGAGTGTTATATCATGGAACATGTAATGAATCCCATATGAAGAGACTAAGGCTTCGTTTGGGACGACTTTCTTACTACTTTATGAATCAGCTTTTTAGTATAACATTTTTTATTTTAATAATTTTTTGTGCTAAAAGATTGCTTTAGAAAGTAGTAAGAAAGTCGTCCCAAACGAAACTTAAATCTCAATTGAGTTGTTTAAGTATGTAAGCTTTACAAATCAATAAGGATATGCATATTATTGAAAGTTCAAGTGCCGTGTATATACATTTTATGACTTAGAGATCAATAATGAGGCTCTAAACTTCTTAAACTAGAGGGAGCCGCTAACATCATGTACTAATAACACTATAAAGAATGTATGCCCAAAATACTAGAGTTATTGTTGTCTTACATCACCAAAAAGATTGAGAGAGTTTCTCACCACAACGTCAAGCACACACTCACATCATTGGCAATTACATCCAACCAAACACCATCTAACTTTTATGCTCATCACCACATGTACATTCACATGCATATATCTTGGTTGAGGCATGCACACAACAGTGCACATTTCTATATGTTTCATGAACAGATATGCCTACGTGCACTTTACTCACATCGCAAGTGATTATACATATCTTTCCCAAACATATTTCACTAGCATTCCTCATTCTTGCAAGCCATTTTCACACCTCCATGCATTGCTCATCAACTATGTACGCACATATACATATGTCTCTTGAGTGCTACCTATGCGCACAGTGCTTGCACATGCTCATGGCATGGATTATTGCTGTCATTGTGAAGCACAGACATGCTTGGGTATGCATATGACATGCATGCATGCAACTCTATTGCTCACATAGAAGTTTCACTATTGATGTATGAAAACACACCTTTGTATGTATCTTCATATCAATATATAAATAAATCTTCTATGCACATTCTCACCAATGTCATGCATGCATTACATCATACGTGTACTATTGTCTCTTTGTGAAAGGCTTGATTGCTCATGCAATATCATCATATAACATGTGTATTGCTTGTCCCCTACGCAATTTTATGACAAGCACTCCTCTACACACACATACAAAAGCATTTATAAGTAAACAAATCTCTACCTACAAACATAATCTTATCCTTCTTAATTAGCAAAGCTCAACGAATGCCTAAAAGTTCCCTACCCCAATGTTTTGGGGTCTAAGTAACAGTAGTCCTATTATTTCCATCTAATTAAAGATTAATTTTGAGTGGTTAAGCACGTGCAGAAAATTAATTTAAAACTATATATAAATATTGTTTTTAAGATCTCTTTAGCATCCGTTGAGATGGCCGAGTTGGTCTAAGGCGCCAGATTAAGGTTCTGGTCCGAAAGGGCGTGGGTTCAAATCCCACTCTCAACATTATATATTTTTATATTTTTAAAATCGAAATAAATAAATTACATTTTCTCTTTTTCCTGTGGAGCCAAACAAAACTTTAATGACAAAAACAATAAATTTACATTCTCTCTAATTTTAAACTTTATTTGATTAATAAAAAATAATATTATTTCACTTCTAAGAAAGAGATATCACAATAATAACAGAATTGTTTTGTCTTCCTATTTTTATATTAGAATTAATCAGAAAAACATAAATAAAAAATATTTCTTATATATATTCTAATACACTAAATTAAATAGTTAAAAGGTTATTTGAGTATCATTTTATATTTTTATATTTTATTTTATTTTGATGTTCTTTTGATATAAAATAAAAATATATTTGTTGATATCATAAATAAGTATCTTTTTTAATTGAATATTATATAAGACAGTGATTAAGGTGATTTTTCATTTAAAAAAATAAAAGCACCTTAAAAATAACTTAAATTTTATTTTGATTATTATTGAAAAGTAGTTCCTTTAATTTTTAAAAATAAAAATAAATATAACAAAATCTACAAAATTCATATGTAAGTATGCTTAAAATATTTATATTAAAGAATATAGTAAAAGAGCAAAAATATATGAACCAGGACAAAATCAATATCCTTAAAAAATATTGTCATTCAAGTGACTATAATTTAGGCTTCATTTGGGAGAGATTTCTTTCTACTTTATAAAACTGCTATAAAAAATAATTTTTTAAAATTATTGAAGAAAGTTATTTGTTAGTACAAAAAATTTTTAGAAGAAATGAAAATATAATGGTTAAACAGAAATTGTGGCTACAATATGAAAAATAAAGCGATGAAAAAGTTGTCCCAAATGAAGCCTTTATCTTATTATGTTAGGAATCTTGATGATTTCTTGCCAATACGAACATACCTTTGGTATGCCTCACTAGCTAGACCCAATATTTGACGGAAAATAATTATTGTTTTAATAAATTAAGTAGTCTTTAACCAACTAACTATATTATAGATACCTACCTAAAACTGCTACAAACATCATGATATGTTTGCACATACACCCATTGTCATGCTGACACAATATTAAGGACTTCAATAAGAGAAATATCTTATAATCTTTGCTTCGATGAATAGGCTATAATTTTTATTAATACCGGTATCTCGAGCTCTGGAGTTTGAACTTTTAATACTACAAGCAATAAGGATAAAGCCTACTAATATATTAACCTTCTATCATCGATCAGTAACTCGCTTCTTTAATCGTATGATTAAGTTTGAACTATCTTTAGTGAAGATTTAAACTCGTGCAATCTTAAATTATTAGAAAGGAATCCAATATAATAAACTCTGACCTTTTGGGGAGGGGCCTTCTATGGTGGTTGTTATGTTCGAGTGAGGAACATTCAAGCATAAATATTTAGATAAAAATATGCTACCTAAAACTTAGAATGCTAAAAATCTTTTTATATATTATCAATGACTTTTAAAATTCCCATTAGTAAACTCTTCCTGCAAATATGAGAAAGTTTACCAAAAAAATTAAATCCTAAACATAGTCCAAGTCGGAATTTTACTCCATGGGCAATGTTACATTCACAACCATGAAAGAGTAATGGTCTAAAAACAATACTAATAAATAATAGTAATATGTTAATAATATTAAGCAATACTTATAAATAATTTATGATAGGTCAAGATTTTTGATGAATTTATTTAATATCTTCCATCACATGTTAATATTTATAGTGGCATTCCATTTTAACAATTTAATATAGATAAATGTAACTCCAACTCCTCCTTCAAAAAGACAATCAAAATCTCCTTCAATATATTAGTGCTTTAGGTCTAGCTTTTAGGAGGATGGCCACTTTCCCTTGAGCATTGTCATGGCATTCCAAATTCTAACTTTAACTCTATATATCCAACACCTCATTCATTAAAAGTCTTCTATGGCCTCTTATTGAATATATTGATGAAACAAATTCAATGACACAAAAAAGTAATCATTGTTTTAGTTAAAATGAACTCAAATCAAGCACTTGAAGTATTATTAGAATATTTGGGGTAGTAATTAAAGGGCCAAATGATCTCAAAATTATGCACACTTATAGTCAAATATAGCATCTTGATGAGGGAAATCTAATAAGCCTAAGAGAACTTCATTCCAAGATCATTAAAATACTTAAATGTTGAAAGAATGATATATAATAAAAGGAATAAATACACATATTATTTGGCGGGGTATTTTAGGACTTTGGTTGAATAACTAAAATGTCACTCATTAAAATTATAAATAGATCTTTATTCTCTATATGAGATGGACTTGGACTTGAAGTGGGAGAGAGCTTGGAGATTCAAAGAACAATATAGCTTCCCTAAAGGAGCAACTTTGACTATAGGCAACTACAATTATCATTGTTCATCCACCATCACCTATTCGTCGTCATGTGACATCATTTCTTGATTGTTGTCGATTTTTATATCGTAATATGACTGCTGCCCGACCATCTTTATTCGACCACCATCATTCGGCCACTATTGCCCGACTACCAGTCTACCATTACCATGTTGTTGTCACTCGATTAACATCATTTAACGTATGTCATTATCAATCCACTGATTCTCTAGCATTCTCCACCATATTAAGGAAGACATTCTTATATTATATACTTTGGAATCTCGTCTTTCTCAAATTAAGAGCAAGAGTGTGGACCCATGTAACTTTCTTTATATACGAGACTATATTCATTTTTTTTTTCCTTTCTTTATTTTTAGCATAAAAACTCGAGTTTCTTATATTCTTCTCTTTTATAATGTCTGCACAAGATCTTTGTTCACAGTCATGATATAAAACTCTCATTTTACCACTAAATTTTTTTATTGCATAATAATAATATTAAATTTTGTATACCAATTTACTTGTCAATATATTTTATTATTTTTATGTGTGGGACATTAAAATATTCCTACCTATAACTTCAAAAAAAAAGAGTAACATTTACATAACGTGTTGACATTAATAAAATAACATATAACTTTCTATAATTAATTACTGTGCCGACACATTAATTTTGTTTAATTATAAGTTATGACATAGCTGTATAGCATTTTATAATATATAATTATGATTAATATGTAAATTAATATTCCATGCATGTGTGCGTGGACATCATGTGTCGCCCGTTCATGATCTCTGAGGCCAGCAAAACCAGACCGACAATTATTTATAATTTTAATTAATTTTTAAATATATCATTAATATCATAATCATTCACTAATCTTCTTTTTAATTATTTTAATTAACTTTTTAGCTAAGTAAGGCATCAATAATGTATTTTTTAGGTGTTTTGTTTTAACATGGCGACATGTCAGAGTTTATGTGCGAGAATTATGTGATTGAAAATTGTAGATTGTATGTTGATTGTTTAAATATAATGTGAAAAATATTTTTTATTAATATAGAGTTGTTGCGGGTTAGAATATTTCTGACGGTAAAGTAAAAGAGTATTTCGTCCTAGTTTTGCACGGATATCTAGCATACAACCAGAGAAGTTTGAAAACATCAGGATTTTATGGTGGAAAACCCTGAAAAAAGAAAAAAAAACTATGAGGTTACGCCTAGTTGAAAAAATTACTTTATGATTGAATAGATTACAAAGATCAACCCTAAACTTGAGGTCGATCATATTACAATAGTCCAGGAAGTGTGTTGATCTTCGTGTGAGTAGTGACTGTTAGACAGAAGTTCGATAGTGATTGAGAGTCTTAATGATATCAGATTTTGGCGATATTTGGCTAGTTGGATTTGTCTCATCGGCCCGCTCTATTTGATTATAAGTATGTCATATTTTGATATCATTTAGTCCTCAAATTTGTGCTTTGAACTTTCTAAATGTGCTTCAAACTGTTGATTTAGACCCATCTGGGCTCGGATTGGATCGAATTTGGTGTTTTTAGGTTTGTCTTTTTGAGACATTGAATTTTACTATAATTTAATAAAATTAGAGTTTGGATGGCACCGAATTTAATTTCAGAAGTTTCCAATTGAATTTACCTCGAGATTTGTGCTCAATCAAGATAATTTTTTTATCATATATCAAGAGTAATATTATTAATTAATATAATGGGGGGTTTTATATAAATAGTACTCTTAATTTTCATTTATATATTTAACACCTAAATTTTAATATTTATATAATATAACACTGTTCTTTAACTCTTTTAGCATTACCCAGGTGAGATCCATCGATCACAACTAATTTTTCTGCAGCAATCCCATCGATATGTTGCCTTGGCAATTACAATTTGTACACCGTTTTCTGACATCAGTGGTATTGATGTGTTGCCCTAGTGAGTTTGATTGCATCTTTTTTATGCTTCGTTGAGGAGATTTTCATCTTGTCATGACCAACAACATGCAAAGTTGGTGACAAGACCGTTTTAGGTTTGTCTTTTTGAGACATTGAATTTTACTATAATTTAATAAAATTAGAGTTTGGATGGCACCGAATTTAATTTCAGAAGTTTCCAATTGAATTTACCTCGAGATTTGTGCTCAATCAAGATAATTTTTTTATCATATATCAAGAGTAATATTATTAATTAATATAATGGGGGGCGGGGGTATAAATAGTACTCTTAATTTTCATATATTTAACACCTAAATTTCAATATTTATATAATATAACACCGTCCTTTAACTCTTTTAGCATTACTCAGGTGAGACCCATCACGACTTAGGCTTCGTTTGGGGCGGTTTTCTTGTTGCTTCTTAAAGCAGCTTTCTAGTTCAATAATTAAAAAATTTGTACTAAAAAGCTACTTTAAGAAGCAACAAGAAAGCCGTCCCAAACGAAGCCTTAATTTTTTTGCAACAATCCCACCGATATGTTGCCTTAGCAATTACAATTTGGCCACTGTTTTCTTACATCAGTGGTATTGATGTATTGCCCTGGTGAGTTTGATTGCATCTTTCTTATGCTTCGTTGAGGAGATTTTCATCTTGTCATGAGTCTCATGACCAACAACATGCAAAGTTGGTGACAAGACCGATGGCATATGAAGACTTGCGAAGTTATGACGAGATTTGAATGGCATTACTTAGATAATTTATATTTTATATTGATAGTTGAAGTTTTAAAAATGATGTAAGTAAACAATGAAATCTATATGTTAAATATGTTAATTGAAAAGTTTTGAACACTATATATGTAAATCCTCCTAACATAGTATGTTAAACACTTGAAAAATAGTTTATTTACTCTATCTACAAAACAATAACAAATTTATTTAATATTAATATCATATAACAATGTATTGTTGACAACATAGTGAAATAATGCATTTTGTAGTTGTTATGTGTAGAATTGTGTATTAATAGAGATAGAATTTATCATTTTAATTTTGAAAAATGATTCACACACACGCATGCAACAGAAATGAAATAGAGTTCTTTTAAATTTTATAAATACAAAATTCTAGGGTCTAGCACAATCAGAATAATTTCCACTAGTTTTAATCATGTATTACAAAAATTAAGAGAAAACACAAATTATAATGTAGAATTCTTTAATTATGTTATGTCCTTTGTGATATCAATGAAGCAAGGGAATCTAGGTGGGTGATTAAGAGCTCATTTTGGTAGCCCGGCCCCTCTTTTGGAAGAAAGGGGGATTGAGTCATCTAATGATCTCTTTATAGATTTTGATAACGAAATTCTAATTTTTTATCTAAATCTTTTCTATTTGTAAAAAAAAATGGGTGGCTTAAATCATACCCTCCTTTTTTTTAGGAAGGTGATCAAATGATCAAGCCCTTGAGTCAACTTGATCAAAGTATTAGGGTCTGGGGCAGAGTTAGCCCAAGTAGACAATCAAGGGTGACACAATAGTGAGTTTATAACTATTAGTACTAGTGAAGTCTTTGATTAGCAAACACATTTTATATGATTTCATAAACTAAGGCTTCGTTCGGGACAGTTTTTTTATTGCTTCTTAAAGCAGCTTTCCAGTTTAAAAATTAAAATTTTTATACTAAAAAGCTACTTTAAAAAACAGCAAGAAAACCATCTCAAACGAAGCCTAAAAGAGATCACAGATCGAAATTCCAAATGTCAAATTAACCAATGTGTTTATTTTGAGAATGTTTATATATTAAATTTAGGATTTTCAAAAACAATAATGATATGACTTTATTTTTTACATTGAAATATTTGTTAATCATGACTTGCAAGATAAAGGCCTTCACATATTACAATAAATTCATAAAGTTCAAATATAGTTAGACAATTTGTAGACAAAAGAAGCACAGTATATAAGCAAATGCTATTGGAGAGAGAATGTCAATAAATTAATCAAATGGTCTAAATTAGCTAACAACCTCAGCTGTTGGTGGTTAGATCAGCGTCCAAAACTTATCGGCACGATTGAAGCTATGATTTTTATATATCTCACCAACCTTAGATAGTAGATACGGGTCCTTTCACAAAAAAATAAAAAATAATAAAAAATACTGTGTTGATTATTCTCCAAAATGCTTCAGCCAATTAACCTTATTCTTATATAATAAAGTTAATTCCCTTTTTCAAATTTGTATATTACAAAGACATGCATTATATAACAGTTTAATATTTATTAAAATATTTTTAATAATATTATATTATTTCTTATATATATATATATATATATATCTACTAATGTTTGTAGTGAATTATAAATGATGTCCTTCCTCAAGGGAAGGCCTTGGCTTCATGTAACAAATATATATATCATATATAGCACATTATATGGTGAAGGTTCAAAAAATATAGTGATATGTGGGTTGTTCTCAAAATAATGTAGTTTTGTTCATTTGGTCGGTAGGATTGTAGTCGGTCGACGGAGGTCGGAAGGATCGTAGTAGGATGACTTAGGTTGAGGGGACTAGTATCTGATGACAGAGGTCACAGGATCGTAGTAGGCGGGCAACTATGATCGAAGGAACTGTAGTTAAAGGGACCATCAGCAAGCGGCGATGGACAAAAGGATAGAAGTCAATGAGCGACGGTGGCCGAAGGGATCATAGTCAGTAGGTGATAAAGGATGAAGGGATCGTAGTCGGCAAGAAATGAAGGCCAAAAAGATCATAGCCAGCGGGTGACAAGGGTCAAGGGACCGTAGTCGATGGACGATGAAGGTCGAAGGGATCGTAGTCTGCTAGCAACGTAGGTCAGAGAGACCGTAGTTAATGGGCGACAAAGGTTGGAGAGACAGCAGTCAGCAGGAAACAGTGGTTGAAGGGACCATAATCGGCGGGCAACGATGGTCATATGGGGGAGATGGAGGTTAGAGGGGCTATAATCGGTGGGTGGCGGAGGTCAAAGGGGTCATTGTCAGTGAGCAACGATAGTCGGATGAACCATAGTTTACAAGCAATGAAGGTTGGAAGGACCATAATTGGTGGACGACAATAATTGAAGGGATCATAGTTTGGGGCGACAGAGGTTAAAGGGATCATAGTTGGAAGGTGACAGAGGTTGGAGGAACCATAGTCGACGAATAAAGGTGGTCTGAGGGACCATAGTCAGCGAGTGATGATGGTCTCAGGGGCAATGGAGGTTAAAGGGGCTATAATAGGCAGGCGATGGAGGTCATAGGGCTCATTTTCGACATACGACAGAGGTTGTAGGGATCATAATTGGCAAGAGACAACCAAACCAAAATCGACAAGCAATAATGATCGGAGGGATCATAGTTGGTGGGCAACGGAGGTTAGATGTACAATAGTTGGAGGGTGACCTAGGTCAGAGGGGTCGTAGTAGGTGGGAGATGGTGGTCGGAGGGACCGTAGCCGGCAGATGAAGGTGGTTGGAAGGATAGTAATGTATATATGATGGTGGTTGGAGGGATTGTAGTTCATAGTAGGTATTTGACGAGTGATAGTGGTCGTAACGATAGTATTCGACAGGCGATGGCGGTTAAAGGGATCGTAATCTGTGGTCGGAGGGACCCTAGTCAACAGGAGAAAGGAGGTCTGAGGGACTATAATCAGCAGTCGATGGTGATCGGAGGGACTGTAGTCAGCGAGCGATGGTGGTCTGAGGGACCGTAGTCGATGGGTGATGGGGGTTAGAGGGACTAAAGTCGATAGACAATGGTGGTCAGAGGAACCATAGTTGACAAACGATGGAGATTCAATGCAAGTCCGACAATGACTGGCAGATGGAGGTATGATGACGATGGTCTATTAGAGTTCCTGCAACTACCGCCTAGTGGCAAGGGTTCACCGACAATTGTTTTGGGATGGAGCTTTGGGATGCTTCAAGTCTCAGATTTCTCTTGAGTCTCTAACCCAAGATCTAAGCCTCCAAAAGTTCAAACCTTTTTAAAAATTTCCCCTTCATGTGAGAAGAGGAGGTTATTTAAAGATTTTTGAGTGGCATGCTCCATAAATATAAAGAAGGTCCAAGATAAATTTGGAGTGCTTCATCATACGACTCGTATTGATCCCCTCGATCATGAAACTTTCATTTAATATTTAAGTGTCTTAGTGATGCCAAAATTAAGATATCTTGGGATTGTTGGATTTGTCTCGTCGAGCGCTCAATTTGATTATAAGCATGTCTTATTTATATATTATTTGATCATCTAATTAATACTTTGAATATTTCAAATATGCTTTGGCGCTTTGATTTGGACCCATTTTGGCTCGGATTGAACCGATTTTAGTCTCATTGGATTCATCTCACTAAAACATTCAATTTGATTATAAGTTTGCTAAAATTAGAGTTCGGATGGTCTCAAATTTAATTTTAGAAGTTTCTAACTTGAATATGCATCAAGATTCGTGCTCAACAAGGCACTTTTTGGTGACGTATCAAAATTATTAGTTACATCATGAAGATATTGATTTAGAATTAAAGTTATCAAATGTTGGAAAAATAATTTTAAGTTAAATCATATTAATTTTTAATTAAAGTTTAAGTTGATATATGTAAATTAGTCATTAAGTAAAATAGATGATATATAAGATTTAATTGTCAATTTTTTAAATAAAATATTTATAAATCTAAGTTTAATTCAAATTTAAACATAAAAAAGTTTAAGAATTAAAATACTCATCTCAAAACAAAATTTCAACGAGTATTATATATAGATTTAAAATTTGATAGGTAGCTAAAAATCATCTTAATCGGGTATGAATCTCAATGCATATTTGAATTGATAATTTCCAAAATTAAATGGAAGATCATCTTTATAATGCCCCAAGATCAAATTTTAGAAGAATTGTCTATTTCATCTTTTAATTATTTTATCAGAGCGACTAATAATTCATGTACAGTAGTTATTGACAAGGACATTGAACCCAAATTAACCAAGCAGCTAGAATCATTAACCGGAGTGGATAAACTGCCGCAGCCGTCCAATAGCCACTGCCAAGCCACAGCAAACTCGCCTCCACTTCTTACTGCCGCCTGAACACTTTATGTAACGGTCATGGGCATTTTAGTCTTTAGCTCATATAACCGGTTCACTTATTTATACATGTAATCGGCTTTAGTTCAAATCAATGAAAATCAAATACTTATTGTTCATCGTCTTCTTCGTTGTTATGAGTTCACCTGAGCTCTGCCTCAACGTCCTCTTCTTTAGTTATGAGATCAAATCATTACACATTAGTCTATCTCTCTTTACTCTTGATTACAAAAAAATAAACTAAGATACATAAAGTAAAAGAATATGAAATGATAACCTGTTTTAATAAATAGGTAAAAATGATGAACATGAACTCGATCCGCTAGCAACCTGAATATGAATTGATAACCAATTTTAATTTAAATATATGTTTATGAACTTGTTAACCATAAGTTTTAGATTAAATTATAAAAAATAAGAAGATTATATCAACAAATAAAAAATTTAAGGAAAATTTATTAATTGGATTTTTTCTCAGGTCATAATAGGGTTGGCGTGCCACATCACTGAAACACGTTCAGATTCCGTACAGAATAATCGCTCCTTCTCCTCACACGCAGACAACACTATTGATGACATCCTCCACAAGGTTGGTTGCAAACTCTTATTCTGCTAGGTTTTGTTAACGCTTCCCCAACAATTGGCTAGCAATGAAGCTCTCGCAAGAATATCAACAAATCATGACCAAATCCATTTCGATAATGAGTCCAAACTTATTCAAACCAATTTGAAGTGCTCCAACTTCAATGATATGACTAATGCATTAGAGAAATTTAATCTAAATTAAAATTTAAAATATATTTCTTATCCAAACTTATGCAAACCAATATGCACATATAATTAAAATATTTGATCAATTACATGAGATATAAAAGTTAAGGGTGTCAATTCGGGTCAACGGGTCGGGTTCGGGTAGAGCCCGACTTCACCCGACCGTAAACAGGTCAACCCGAACTCTATCCAGTTTTGGAAATGGGTCTGATTTTCCAACAGACCCGATCAGAGCTGGTTCCTGGGTTGACCTGACACGATTCGTGAGACGTTCATGAAATGCAAAACCGATGGTTGTCGTTGCAGTGCCGCGTGGCTGGCGCAGACACGCAGTAGGTTCGGGCGTTCGACACTCCGACTTGACCACATGTGTGAGGCATAAGAGCATCTCCAACCAAACTCCAAACATGCGTATGAAGTCGTTCGGTCGCTCCAGTTGAACGCCAAATCTTCCGTCATTTACTTGCGGGTGAATAGTGCGACACCAATATTGACGTGGCACTGTTCATCTACGCTATTTTGCTCTCTCAACCGGAAAAAACCGAAAAACGCCCGAAAGGGAGAAGGATCGTTACCTTCGCAGAAGCACTTAAATGGAGTTCGATTGGAGCAGTACTACGACATTTTAGAGTTTTGTTGTAATTTTCCATGAAAAATGGAGTTCTTCGTTGGAGATGCCCTAAGGCTAACGCAAGTTGCGACTAGAGCGAGGTTGGCGAGGCGAGGTTAGCCGCTAGCATGCTAGTAAGGCGAGGCTAGCTGTCAGCGTGCAGGATTGCCGAACTATGGGGCGTGAGTGCGAGTCAAGGATGATTGGCCGTTTGGCCGAGGCATGCGTACGGCTGCGGCATGCGGGGACGGAGACTCGGACTTGGCAAACGGGTCGAATTTTCGGGCTGGCTAGTCAACTCAAACCCGACCTGATTTTAGAAATGGGTTAAAACTCCAATCTGAAACCGTCTCATATGACAAATGGGTTGACCCGAACCCAAATTTTAGCGTATCGGATTCGGGTCTGATTTCGGATGGGGTCAGATTTTAACCCTCTAATAAAAGTCCAAATTTATCTTATCTAATGCATTAACCGCTAAAATTGTGCGCTAAAAAGAAGATAAAGAGCTACCGAAATAAATCCCGAAACGGATGCGGGCCGGATCCCAACTTTTGTAGACCCGAGGTCCAACCAGCCAGCTCCACAAAAAACGGCTCTCGTCACCGATACTTACACGCCGAAATCCACCCACCTCTCCTTTCTCCGAAACTGATTGCTAACCAATCACATTAAGCCACGTAACGATACGCTGCGCATTCACGCTGTCGGTTTCAGAAAGGGAGCCGAAGCAGAGGTGCGGTGCATCACCCGGTGAGTGGTAGCCTGTAGAAACTTTTAGAACATTAAAAGCCCCCGAAAGTGTAACTAGTTTATAGACGGCGGACCTATCTATTTTCCCCCACCAAACATTACTTCCAACGACGATCCTCTACTTCCTATTATTTCATAGGGCTTCGATCCTCCTCCACTTTCTAGATTACGCGCTTGATTCTTGCAAACCTTCTTTCTCCGCAAATCTCTTCGCCGGGATCTGAATGCCGCTATAATATGAGTAATTCGGCGGTGGAGGAGGTCGAGCTGTGTATAAAATGAGTAATTCGGCCGGGGTGGAGATTGAAGAGGAAGAAGAACAGTTCTACGAGTCTCTTGATCGGGTCCTTTCGTCTTCGTGCTCTTCCACCTCTTCATCTGATGAAGACGGCGACTATAGCCACCACCAGCACCATCGTCGCCGATCCCGCTTCCACCTGCCGCAGGCCGTATCCTTTGACCTATGGCTTTCTGAGCCGGGCACCGTCGAGGAGCGGCGTCGCCGCTTGCTTCATCAGATGGGCCTCACCGGTGACCATTCGCTCGCGCGAGTGAAGCCCGACGGTGAGGGAGTCGATGTCGGAACAAGTCATGTTAGGGAGGGAGAGATGGGGCGATCCGTGTCGTGTAATGGCCTCTGTCCTCGGCAAGACGAGAATAGTATTGCCTCTTCTGCCTGCGTTATCTCCCGCTCCAGATCCGATGGCTCTGTTGAACATGGAGTTGTAAATAGTCAGCTGCCGGCCGCCGCCGGCAAGCCGCCACTTGTCGTGAGATCGCGGCCGTCTGTCTGGGGAGACGTTAAGGGTTTTGTCGGGAATGGCATTGCTGGATTTATCAAAAAAGAGGATGCGCAGAGGTGCACGATCAAGGACCTGGACAACGGCACGGAGTTCGTGTTGAAGGATTTCCGAGAGGACGGGATGTGGAATAAGGTTAAGGAAGTGGGGACGGGGAAGCAGTTGACAATGGAGGAATTCGAGGTATGCGTTGGCAGTTCCCCCATCGTTCAGGAGCTGATGCGGAGGCAGAACGTGGAGGAGGGAGGAAGAGGTAACGGCGGGTCAGGCGGCCGGCCGAAGGACGGCGTTGGATTGAGTGGTGGTGGGAGTGCGAAGAGACGGTCAAGCTGGCTAAGGAGTTTAAAGAACGCTGTGACTACAGGGAGTCAGCGGGATCGTCGCAGCAGCGACGAGAAGGATACCTCGTCGGAAAAAGGAGGGAGGAGATCTAGTTCGGCTACCGATGATAGTCAGGACATGCCCCAGTTGCTTCAGCACGGCCCTAAGCGGATGAAGGTCCGGCAGTACGGGAAGTCACATAAAGAGCTTACTGGTTTGTACTTGAGCCAGGAGATTCATGCTCATAATGGATCCATCTGGACTATTAAATTCAGCTTGGACGGTCGTTACCTGGCTAGTGCTGGAGAGGACTGTGTCATCCATGCGTGGCAGGTCTTGGAACACGAGAGAAAGCCGGATTTGTTGTTGGATGGAACAGGGGATGACAATCTTAATGGAAATCCTCTTCCAGCGGCCAGTAGTAATACTTCTCCAGCAGCTATACTTCCAGGGCAATGCACCGAGGGGAGTTCTTGCGAGAAAAAGGGAAGGCCGAAGGATTTTGGTGGGACGAAGTCTTTCAGCTCAAGGGATTTGAAGGTGCCAGAGCAGGTATTTGCTCTCTCGGAGAGGCCAATTTGCTCCTTCATTGGTCACCTTGATGATGTACTTGATCTCTCATGGTCCAAATCTCAGGTAATTTTTATACTTCACTCTTGTAAAATGTCTCTGTTTGTGCATTTCCAGTACGTATTGAAAGAAAAACAGCATATTGATTCTTGACTAGCACGAATCTTGATACAACTTACGACTTGGAAAGCAAGTCAAATGATAGGGGATAGTTATATTGGATGGAAGAAATCAGTTCAGTTACCTCCTTATATATAGTTCATACCATCTTGAACTTTTTTTTTCCAAAAATAAAAAGCGACGCTGAAGGTATGCTAAACAGTTTTACGATTTTGATGTCCAGATGGTATGAGATGGTATGAGGTTTGTGAAAAATAATGGAATGAATTGCTGCAGCTACTTCTCTAGCACTTGTTATCAGTTACCTCATTATAACGCAATATCTTTGATTCTTTTATGCAGTGGAAGCTAGACGTTTGCTTGAAATTTATAAGAATTTTGCTAAATGTAAGCAAATTAAACTACATAAAAAATTATTATTAAGTGTGCATAATGTTAAGAAATTATTATTGCATGAAATTAAAGGGTTCTTTATTTCTTCATTTACGGACTATTGGAGCAGAAGGCGGTGCTTGAATGCGATGAAGTGGCTTTAGCTCATGCAAACAAACGACCCAAAATTTAACATGTTCAAAGAAACTAAACTCAGATTTTTCTTGCGTGTTTGGGAATAGTGTTTTTGACGTGCCCTCAGTCTTTACTGGTCAGATCAACCATATTTTCAGTAAGTAGTTGTGTTCTCGCATCTCCCTCTACAGATAGAGAAGCCTTTCTCCCACCAGACCTTTCATATACACTGATTGCTACCTCATGATCACCGCCTGCAAAGTACAACAAGCCATGTGGTGCCACATGATGAATGGTGTGATAGCTGTTTGTAGTAGAAAAAACAACTTGGAGTAGGTTTATTCAAATAAAATAGGAGCTGCAAACTGAGTTGGCAATCAGTTTGTTCGACTAAACCTTCACACTGGTAGGTTTCAGTTTATCCATAGGATATAGAAATTGCTGACCAATTATGATCTTAAAACCTAAATAATGCTACGAAAATTTATGCTTTTTTTTTATTTTGATCTGTACTTTATTCAAACTTGGGTTGATGGAGAGGGAAATTTTGAATAAGTAAAGTGAAACTTATACTTGTGATTTTTAAGTGCATATGTAAAAATGCATCCATGAAATTTCAATTTTTTTTCATTTTGCTTTTAATTTCAAAACCAATCAGAGAACTTGAACTACATATGCCAAAATTTTGAGCGTACATCTATGACCAAATTTACTATACTTAAAGCATTCAAACCAGCCAACTTTCTTAGGTTTGCTTTGCTGTTCCATCCATGGCACCTAGGTGCAACATGTTAAAGTTTCCTTTGGATTTACTGTTCTGTCCTTGTAATGTAAAACCTTTCATACGAGTTGTTAAATCTTCTTGTGAGTTAAGCTAGTGATACTTATTTTTAAGATCTTCTATTGTGGAAGCAATGGCTAGTAACATATATTATATTATGAAGAGTGTTGATTTGGGGTTGGGTTTTTAGTCATACTAATTTTGTGACAAACCTTGAAACATTATTTTATTTGAACTCATTTCTATATTTGTTAAACCTGTATTTTTTGACACTTGTGCTCAGCATCTCATGCCATATTTTATTCATCTCAATTAGGGTTGAGTTTGAGTCATCTTCTTAGGTTAAAAATGGTCAATTCTTCTATCGTATGCATCAAGTGGCTCGTGTCTCAAACAATTAGTTTTTTTCTCTAATGCAATGGTTTTAGAATACTTCACAAAGCATCAAATGAATCCAATCAAACACATCGTTATAGGGTCTAGCTCATCATTTTTATGTAGAGAATGTCCAGTACTATGAAAAATGATTGTCCGACTTTTCAGAGTGATATGAAATCCTATTTTCTCTTTTTTCTTTAAAGTATATGAAATCCTTTTCAGGCCTAAGACTTTTATTTTTAGTAATACAGATTGAACAAGAAGACGGGTTTTTTTTTTTTTGTTGAAGGAAAATATAGTTTGACTAGGAAACAAAGAAGTTTTGCTTTTAAAAAATTTGTTCTTTCGAAAGGCTTTTTTTTCTAATTTTTTAATGAGTTTTGAGAATTTGTGAAGTTTTTGCATGCCTTATTTTTTTTTAAACTTCTGTTACTAGCTATTGATATTGTCCCTTCTAAACCCCAAATCGTATCTTTTGCACAAGAAGGTTCCATCTTTCTCAAGCTAAAAGCCTCATGCATATTTCTTAATTTCAAAACTTTATCAGTTCTTGACAACGAATGCTGAAAATGGAATACAAAAATTGTCTTAATATACTTCTTCCCCAACAAAATTGATTCTTTAAGTGATTTTCAACTCTTTATGTTCCAAAGCCCTTACCGAAAACTTCATTGTAGGACTCATAAGCTCAATTCTCCTATAAATATCAAAATTCAATACCTTCTTATTCTTGACGATCTGCACCAAAATATTATTTTCAATTATTTGTTTTTTTTTTCTTAGGATTTCCTTTGTAAAAGATTTGTTAACCAAAAAACTTCAATATTTTCAATAACTCTCTAAATCTCAATACTCCTTTTTTAGACATAAAATTTAAATTTATTCATCTTCTTCAAAACTAACTTAATTGCATCATTTTAGATCCATCTAAAGTGTATGTTAGACCAATCCAGCCGGTCCATACGAGACAAGCTTTTGTCTATCAGAGGCGGAACAAAAGTTCCTCCCCATATGTTGCACAAGTCTGCCTCCTCCCAGTGGGGTCCAGCAGCCAAGTGAAAGAAGGGTTTTGGAGGGAAATTTAAAAAGAGGGGCTGTTTAGAGATTTCCGTTTGGATTGTTTGATTTAAGTAGATTGTTTCCCTAGGGTTAGGGCATGATGAGTTTTGACTGAAATTAGATTGTCTTAGGTTTGTTTTGGGCTCTAACGGCGTCTAGAGATTGGGAGAGCTGGATTCTCCTCTCCAATTGAGGATCCATTGTATCTTGTTGCTTCTCTTCTATTATTTGTCAATCAAAAAGTTCTTCTCTAGTTTTATTCATCCAAGTTTTCTCAATCTTTTATTTGCAAAGTGCTGAAATTAAATTTCAGCAAGGGAAATTCTTGTTTCCTACAAGCATTTCCTATTAGTGTAATTCATGATTTTTTTTTGTTCTTCTATTTTTTCATCATATACTAGTTTTCTTTGTATTTGGAGTTGTGCAATGTTTTTATGTGGGAAAACTAGCACCGAAAATTGAAAATCACATTCTTTTGAAGCTTTCTATTAGTCATTAGCATTTCAGGTGGTTTAATCGTTCTCAGGTTTGAACGTCTTATTTTCACGTCTTGTTGGATGATAAAGTAACAATGGTCCATGGGGAATAGGAGGACAGTTTTAAACTAAGATTATCTTATTTTTATAGGCAATATATTTAACTTGATCAAAGTTTACAAATCTTCCTTCTCTTTCCTTGGCTTTTGAAACTAAAGACTAAGTTGTGTGTTTTTACTGGATGTAACAGTTATATGTGTTTAAGTAGCACTTTAAGATAGGAAACAAGCAATCTTTACAAGAAATTTCTTAAGGTTAACATGGTTCATTGAGTTGAAATTGGAGCAATCGCGCTGAATGGTTTGCATACAATTAGTTCAAAAAATATTGCATCAGCATTCTAAAGTCTGCAAAGTAAATGGGTATAAAATCAAAACATGCAGTACATACACTTTAAACTCACTAGATTGCAGTTCGTTTCATATTTGCATGCTTAGATGAATTATCCAAAGCATCCTAATTGAGTGTGCTTGATAGTTGAAATTGATTGCTTCGTTAAATTGAGATGATTTGTTTTTGTATGAATAAATGTATTTTTTTTTTCATTAGTTTCCAAATATTGAAGATGGAGGATCGTTAAATTGAATTTCAATTATTTGTGTGCCATTGACATCTTGGCCTTATCATCGTTAGAGTTCACAGGACTTAACGCCTTCTCAATTGGAATCACGAAGAATAATTTCACTCTAGATTCCTTATAAGTGTCATTTCTGATTTGAATGTGTCGCTGCAGTATTTACTCTCTTCTTCCATGGACAAGACGGTCAGGCTTTGGCACTTGTCTAGTCACTCTTGCTTGAAAGTATTCTCACATAGTGACTACGGTATGCTATTATACTTTTGCATATGATTTTTATTTCCTTTTGCTTTGTTTTGTTTTGATTGTTACTACAACATTCCAATGCAGTGACATGCATTCAGTTCAATCCTGTTGATGATAGATACTTCATTAGTGGTTCTCTAGATGCAAAAGTCCGCTTATGGAGTATCCCACATAGGCAAATTGTTGATTGGACTGATCTGCATGAGATGGTTACTGCTGCTTGCTATACACCTGATGGACAGGTTCTGCAGCTGAGCTGATTTTCTCATTACCTTGTTCTGAATTTTGAGAAATTTTATCTCCTATTTACAATAGACCTAATGTTATATCATCTTTATTCCCAGGCATTTCCTAATTGTTTTTATGTGTGTTGCTTTCTGCAGGGTGCCTTAGTTGGTTCACATAAAGGCAATTGCCACTTGTATGATACGTCCGGTATGGATGATTTGATTGTTTTGCTCACCATAACACCCCCCATCCCTTCTCTCACCTCTTGAATTGCATGAAATTGTTCCCTTCTCTATTGCTTCTGTCAAAGCTAACTTTTGAAACTGCGAAGTATGTTGTAATTTGCTTATCCTCATATTTTCTGTTCATTTTTGACAGATAATAAGCTGCTGCAGAAGCATCAAATTCACTTACAGAACAAGAAAAAGAAGTCAAGTCATAAGAAAATTACTGGTTTTCAGGTATACATATGTCGTTTAAAGTATACTGATGCCAGTGCCCATACAATATTTTTTCATAAATTTTAATGTTATGCGCAGTTTATATAGCTGATTGCCCAAACCATAAAATCACCTTTTTAAGCACTTGATGAAGTATGTTTCAAGATCTGCTCTAGATGAAGTAAACTTGAAATTCTCTCAAAGAATGCGGCAAACAATTTTAATAGTTGATACAATTCTTTTTGGGCTTTTTATATTTATGTATACGAACTACAGATCTAGGATTTGGAATACTAACGTTGGGAACTATAAGCATAACATCTATTAAATTACTTCATAGGTAATAGAAAAAAACCAAGAAACTCTAGTAGATTTAATGAGCGGAAGAGAAGAACCTTAGCCCCCTATCGGCATAGTAGCCAAAAGAATCATTCAGAAGTTTTTGAAGCCATTGCTTCATTATGTCCTTGTGGTAATGTTTATGACCATCAATCGCTCTTCCAAAAGTGAAATAAATTGACGAACAAAAAAGTGAACAAATAGGTTTGAAAATACAAGATGATAGTATCAAAGGTAAAGAAAATATCAATCTATTAGAAGTGACGTCACTTATTTCCATAGACTTTTTTTTCAAGCTTTTTATATAAGGACTTCATTCAATCTAAAAGAGAATTAGATTCATGAAATTAGTTTTTTTACATCAATTATTACATTGTTAAAGAGAAAAAATATTAATATACTAGAACTTATAATACTTATTGTCATTTTTTTTTAAGTTTCACATTTTGATTAGTGCTTCACATCCATCTAAAAAAGAATTACATTCATGAATGTAGTTATCTATATCTATTATAGCACTGTAAAAGAGAAAATAGTCACTTATTAGATACTAAGGCTAAGATTTGAAAAAAAAAATAACTCGATTATATAATCACAATTTTAGGTTAAGGGTCCACATGATTGGGTTGTGCAAATCGTTGACTAGTTAGAATGTATCAAATATTGCTTGTATCTAATCTAGCATTCATACTTAAAATACCACACAATGAATGCATGTCGTGGACGCTAAGAATGTCTTTTTATTGGTACATGAATATCAAATTTATCTTACCATGGATCATAATTCGTTGCACTGCTAATTGTTGATTATTAAATCCTTAGTGACTCAAATTTAGGCACATTTATCTAAACCTAAGAAAATATGTCAAATGTAAATTAAAATATCTATGATATTGCCTTTTATTAAACCCTTTAAAATATAATATTATGATGTGGTACAATCAATCTATGCTCTTTATAACAACAATAGACTTAGGCTTCATTTGGATTGGCTTTTTTATTGCTTGTCAAATCAACTTTTTAGTACAAAACTTTTTCTTTTTGTACTAAAAAGCTGCTTTAAGAAGCAACAAAATAGCTGTCCCAAATGAAGCCTTAAACTCCATATCAACCATTGTTAGATTTTGAGAATATGATTTTGGTGAATGTCATTATTACTGCTCAAGCATATATAAGTGGATTCATTGATGCTATGCATTACTACCCACAAGTTGTCAATGCAAGTCATACTCCTACACTAGACAAGGTTCCTTTAATATTATCCTTTCCATGTAGAAAAAATTCTATCCATCAAAAACATGTCTTTGGGTTTTTATTGTTCCTTATGTATGAAATAAGATCCAAGTGTCAATGGTACCATGATGTGAAGCCTATAGAATAAGAAAATACCACAATGTTTTTTTGACAACTCTTAATATAAGGACAATTATCCACGTTGAATACTTGACCAATACACGTTGAATACTTGACCAATACCAAACATGGTTTGGAAGATCTAACTCATTTGAAATGGCACTAAGTCAACATAGTAATCAGTGCAAAGCTACATTTCTTTTACCCAACCTTTTCGGAGTTCATTCTACGAATTTCATTAGGTGTAGACAAACCATCATCATAACTTGCTCTAAACTCTTAATACCTTCTATGAAGATATATTATAAATATATACTTGGTATAAGTAGTTGTTAGCTTTTGATAAATGTTGGCATCAAATTTCAAAGAGCAACTATTTTCAAAATCTACCATGTGCATCTATGTAAATTCCCATTTCTATATGCAAAGTTGAAATATAGTTTAATCTATGGGACTCCTAATATGATAACCATTATCAATTTGAACTAGGCTCAAGCTAGTAGATTTACTAGTGGAACTGTTATATGCCCATTTATTTAATTATTAAGAGCATGATCATCTAATTTCAAAACATCACCTATCAATTCTCATTTGAGCGGAAATTAAAGTTTAGAAGGAAAAAAAGCTTCAACTTGATCATCCATTGATGATTTGAGTGAAAATTAAAGTTTGATGTCTATCATCTTTTTAAAATCTCCATACATGAATTATAAAATTGAGTGCTAAATATAATAATCTTTTGATTTCATGGAGTATCACTCCTGGAGAATAGCAATATTAATACATAAATTTTTGAAGGATAGCATTACTCCTATAAGAACTCAACTCCCTACTCCCTTAGCATGCCATAGCCATTATCTATTTCTTAGATTTGAATATTATAGGATATGATGATTTGAATGTTGAACAAATTCCTAAAAAGTATGTCACTGGTAGTGTGATGCTTGCATAATGTTAAACTAATTCATAAAAGGTATACCACTGATAGTGTAATGCCTACGTATTGACATAAATCTATGGTTTATATGATTTTGTATAACTATTTTTTAGCCTCTTAAATAGATTGTAAATGATCTCAACATTTGTATGCCAATTAGGTCCATGTCCAATATTGTCCAAGTTATATCAAAGACTTTGGAAAAATCATGAGAGGTGAATAACAACATTAGATTAACCTCTTAGTTTTTTAGAGAGTTAATTTGCATAACCACTTTATGCCTTTTAAGATCTCTGATGAGGACATCGTCAGCATTTTCGACGCCGGAGATCGATGGTTACGAGCATGAGTTGTATTTTCATTATTTTAAGTAGTAGTTTATTTTTATTTTATGTTTTTCCGACGCTTCTTCCGCTGAAGCCTAGATTAGTTGAGCGCATGGGCTCCAAAGGTGAAAGTTCTCTTTATTAAATCATGGATTATTGTTTATTGTCGTAGCCTACAATTATTTTGGTGTTTTCTTGAATTGTTTGGTTAATCGATGTCACTATTTGTTGCCTAAACGAGTTAAAAACTAAGAGTTCAAAGGATCACTCTTTTATTATAAATGATAATTTTATTTTGGATTATTAAGTTCCAATTGATCTCTTTAATTTCCTAAAGTAACTCCTCCATCGCATATACGTTTCACATCAATCTCATTTGTTAAGTGAATGCCAATTAGTCTTGTTAACAAGCACCCTTTGAAGTTTTTTGTGATGGTCTTGGGTTCATACCTCTTCTGCGTCACAATAAATCCCATCATGCAAACTTTGGGGTCATCAAAGAAATCCCATTTTTTAAGGAAATTCATAATAAAAGCTATCATGATTCTAAAATTCCTAATATGCCTTGTGGGCTCTTGAAAAAAAAAGGTTCTCTTAGTTATGTTCCAAGTTAGAAACTTGATATGTTTTTTGGGTTGCCAAATCAGTATGGATAAATTTTCCTTTATGGGGCAATAGGATATATTTAGATATGGGAATCAAGACTTCATATAGACGCAAGCGCTTATAGTTAATTTCCTTTTCTTATTGAAAAAACTTACTCTATTAAAGAGATGTACAATTCTATATTTTAAGGCATTTGCTCTATGACAATGGTGGTATTAAATATTCTGTTCTATAATTATGTTGTGAGTGTGAGGATGGATGATGACCCTTTTGTAATATGGTAGTTTAATCATCCAAGGTGTATCAAGCAAACCGAAGTTTAGAGCATACATTAGCCATGCTTTTGACAAACTATATATAAGTTTGGGAGCCATATGATGTTACTTTGGACATTATGTTAGGGAGCTTGTTGTGCCTTAGAATTTCTGAATCATTGAACCTTAGCAATGACTGTTGTGCACCTTATTAGTAACCATGAGTCACCTCATTTAAAGCACTTTCTTAATGACTGTGGGTTAAGTAAAGTGAGGACGATAGAGTCCATTATCAACTTTGGCAGTGAAAGATGAGCCTCTTTATGTTGAGATTAGTTTCCCTTTACACTAGTGCCTACCCACATATTTTATTATAGTTGTAGTTGATATAGATTTTATGCCGCTACCTCAGAGGGAAAACTGATATGAATTTATATCAACCCTTAGTGTGGAAGCCAAAACATACTACATGTCACCCCTTAAGGTGGAAACGATACTATGTGTCTCTCCTTATGGCAGAAGTCAAAACTGACAACATATCACCTCTTATGATGTCAGCCAAAGTATGTAAGCATCATCCCTTAAGTGAGAGCTATTGTTAATTTTGTGTTATCTTGCATGATGAAGACCATTGTTGATTCGTTAGCATCTTCTTAGATGTAGCGAAGTCCATCCTTGGTGCTAATATTGATGCCTAATTGTCTTCATACAACCAAGATGAATTTGTGAAGTCCTCGGTGTATTGACATCTTTATCAAGACAAGTGATTTTTCTTGTTCTTTAACCTAATTTTGAAAAGCTTCGAATCTCCATGATATCAGCATCATTGTGTTAGACTTCCTAAAATTGCCTTACAAATAAGTAAGGAGGGATTTTTTTTCAGCACTTTAATTTGTAAGTGAAGAGGCATGTTTTGTAAGGAGAATTAGACCTGTCTTGTTTTTGTTATTGTTTACTTTAATATTCCTATGTTAAGGCTATTCTAATTAAATTTATCCTTCTTTTTGCGACATTTTAACACTCCACATTAAAGAACTATTAAAACCATTAAAAGTCATAAAATGCTCTTCTTCAAATTAATGTCTATAGCGGTGCAGGACATTGAGAAGTAATTTGGTTTTCTTTAATTCTGCTATAGATTAGTTTGCCATCAAAATAGTGAACAAATAAAATACTAATAACAGGACAACATGTAAATGATAGCTATAACGAGCATACATGCTCTAAATTGGCTAGCCTTGCTCTAAAATTTTATTGGGATGATTTTTCAAGAGACATTAAAAAGTGAATAAACGACTAATTGAGGAATTCAACCATTGGAGGGCTTTATATTTTTGTTCGGTGTTTTTTACACAAGTGCTTTTACAATGCGCTTGCTATTAGAGGCAAAGATTTGTTCAAATCTCAATTTTACTAATATTTTTGGCACTACTTTCTTCTCACCCCCACGAAGGGGTTGGTAAGGAGCAAGTTGCTCCTAGCTTTCCCACGCCAAAAAAGGATTACAGGTTGGCCCACAAGTCCTAAAGGTTTATGAGGACCCCACCTAGGAAAACAGACCAAATCAACCAACCTAAAACTAGTCTGTCTTTATTATTGAAACATGAAATTGATATATTGCTATTTTTTTAAAAAATAGAATTGATATATTACTCAATAATTTACTTAGTAGAGTGTTAAGTCGAATGACAACCATTGATTATGATTGTCTTCCACTTCTTCCCCACATGCATTTAAATTTGATGGCACCCCTTTTAGGGTCAACTTTAAAAAATATCAGTGATTCAACCATCATATCCAGTAGGTTGTCTTCCATTTGTTCCCATAAGTTATCCACTCATGGATGCAGGACTCCTATGGATTTTCCGATAAGTTATCTACTTATTGCAGTTATGTTGGACTATATAAAATATTGTTGTTGAATACAAGATTTATTCTTCGATTCAATTATAAAATTCCCATTGAAACTCCAATTTAGGCATTTATATATGAATTTAGAGAAACGGTTATCTCTTTGGAGTGTTCTATAAATGTAATGCGAAAGGATTCGTGATAATCCTCACTATAAGTTACTCGAAAGTTAAATATCAATGCAACTCAGGTAGTCTGTATTTTTTTCAAGATCCCTGCATAGGATTTGTATTTTCTGATGTGTAGTCTGTATTTTTTCTGCATAGGATTTGTATTTTTTGATGAGAATTCTTTGAACTATACTGTTTGTTCATTTGTTCAAATTTTTATAGACTTTTGTAGTCGACAATTATCTGATTTGTATCATGAAACAGTTTGTCCCAGACAGCTCATCAGAAGTTCTAATCACATCTGCTGATTCACGGATTAGGGTCGTTGATGGGATCAATCTCATTCACAAATTTAAAGGTATTTTTTTTCTTCCCTATTTATGATTATTTTCAACGCATGTCATCTTCCTATCTATTTATCTATGAGCCTATCAAGTTAGTATATATCATTGGGTACAGTTGCCTATGCATGCATGCCTTAAAGTAGTATAACATATTTGAGAAATTATTAAGTTCGGACACCGGATAGAGAATCATCTGGATTTCTTTCTGTCTACAGTAAAAGTGCAGTCAAAGCACAGTTACTGTAGTTGATGCGCTTTTACTGTAGGCAGAGATAAATCCGGATGATTCTCTCTGTCCGGCATCCGCACCTAAATAATTGGCCCACATATTTTCGGCACCTAAATAATTTTTCTAAGCCATTGCAATATGAGCTAAACATCTCTAACTAACTAAAGCTTTTAAACAGTCTTTTTTATTGCAGGTGAATTAATTAATTTAATCTTTTAAAATATCCTTTTTTATTTAATTTAAAAGCTTAAATTGATTCATGTGACGTCTTCTCTGCTCTCAATTTGTGGATTTTGATTGCCAACTAATAACATTACTTTAATTATTTCTATTGGTGCCCATTAGACTGAGATTCTGTTGACTGACACCAATATCTTCATAATTTGTTCCTTTTTTTCTTCAACTTTTGTGAGCTTATGCATGCATTGTGAGGCTAAAATTAGTGTTATTAATGATTCGTTTTCGAGCCAATTTGACCCTAGCTCAACATCAGCTCAAAGTCATTCAATATGTTCCCTAGTCAAGCTAAGTTTTTTTTTAAGTATATACATAACATATCATATATAAATATGTAAGTATAGTTTTAAATAGATAATATGGTGTTATTATGTTATGTTATGAGATATGGTGTTATTATGTACAATGATATTTGTTATAATTGTATATTTATACCATATTTTGTACATAATAAGTTATAATATTAGCATCATAATATAAGTATACGTATTGCTTGATCCGATCTCAAATTTTTCCAGGGTTTCGAAACACTAGCAGTCAAATTTCAGCCTGCTTGACAGAAAATGGCAAGTATGTTATATGTGCTAGTGAGGACTCTTACGTGTATGTATGGAGAAAGGACACTGATACCCGTCCAAGCAAAAGCAAAAGTGCCATCTCTATCACACAATCCTACGAGTATTTTAACTCCCAGGATGTCACAGTTGCAGTTCCCTGGTCAAACACTAGCTCTAGATCAGTAGCTATTTCTGTGCCCAATGGAAGCAACGGCCCCAATTGCCAATCAAAACCAAATAATAACTTAGATTTTCTGGAAGAAACTAGTGGCCGAAATAGTCCCCTCTCCCTAACATATCCTGACAAGGTATTATCAGCTACTTGGCCTGAGGAGAAGCTTCATTCATCCTCTGGCAAACACAGTCGCCATAGTAGCAGCGAACTTTCCACGGGCGACTCGATGATGCAAACTAGCAAGTTAGCTTGGGGAATGGTGATTGTGACTGCTAGCCGAGGAGGAGACGTCAGAGTATACCAAAACTTCGGCTTTCCTGCTCGCACTTGACCAAAGAGCAACATGATAGTAGCTCAGACGAGGAAGTAGACTTTCGACGTCAGACTGTCTGTAGTGAGTCACCAACACCACACAAGCTTATTTGGTCGCTCAAGTACCCAATTCGGAAATATGAGAACTATTGCAGTAGCCAAATAGCTTTCATTGTGAATTTTCAGGATTCAGATCTT
Organism: Dendrobium catenatum; assembly: GCF_001605985.2. Taxonomy (NCBI): domain Eukaryota; kingdom Viridiplantae; phylum Streptophyta; class Magnoliopsida; order Asparagales; family Orchidaceae; genus Dendrobium; species Dendrobium catenatum. The sequence goes on from NW_021318705.1 coordinate 403,385, forward strand.
CAGTGTATAGTGAATGTGCATGGTGAAAGGGGGGTTGGGGCTATCTATTTGCTACGGCAATTTATTTATTTTGAAGATTGGGGTCTCAGATCTTTAGGGATTTTCGATTTGGGATATCCTGTTTGTTTTTTTGTTTCTTATACATTTTCATTTGAGGAGAAAAAAAAAGGAAATTCATGCAGCCTTTAAGGGTTTTTTGTTTAGGTTGGGGCTTTAGCAAGGCTGTGCTTATTTTGTTCATGTGCTGGGTTTTACCCGGAGGGGAATATAGAGATATGGTGTATAGAAATTTGTATTAGAATTGATCATTTTCATATATATATATATTCATGAACATTGAGATATTATTTTAATGGAGAAGAATATACGAGGAAAAGAAGTAAATCGTGTATATATATAATAGCCTTCTGTAGAATTGATAACTTCAGTTCAGACTTGCTGAGGCAAGGAAATGGCATGCTTCAGCAGGTTTATAGCCCTATATTTGTAAGGATTGTAGTGATCTATTACTCTTGATCGCCTATTCTCCATTCCTTTTTCACAGGCAATAAAATTCCTGGATGTGCAGATTTTGTAGTTGATTTATTCTTGTATGCTATAAGATTTATGATGATAGAAATTGAGGGTTATATCTTAATTTGCATGTAATTTTTATATTTGCATGTAAAAACAGAAGTTGTATAGCTGGAAAAGCTGTTTTACTTGAAAAGCTGGAGATTATAATAGTTCTACTAGTCTTGATTTGGGCAAATTATTACGTCCGGTGTCCGGATTCGTTCTGACAGCAATCCAAACGCCACCACCAAAATACATCGGGTGGCATGGCGTGTCTGGATTGAGTGTCCGGGCATCCGGTGACCAGACGTAATAATTCGCCCTCGATTTGAGATTATAAAAATTTATCCTTACAATAAATATAAAAACAACTAAATATCTTACATAAATTGTGAGCAAACTAAATTGAATCAAATGCACAATCAAACCCCGCAAACTGTGTATATTAAAAAAAAATCTCATTTAAGTGCGATTTAAATTAAGATGAATGTTAGTGCTCAAACAAGAATATAGTTTCCTTTGTAATGCAAACAGACACTTTGTAGCTTTCTTTGAACCATGTGGAGCATCATAAAAGCTGTAAACCAGCATGGAAACAGAAACAATGAGAAGGGTGATCTTCTCTATATTTTAAAAAATTGCATATATCAATTATTGACCCAATAAATAACACACTAACAGAAATATTAATCAGAGTGATATCAAAGGTCAAAAAAATAAAAATAAAAAAGCCGGCAGAATCAATCTCAACCATTCAAAGTGAACAAATTTGTTGGAATTAGATTGCAGAGCAGAAAAAATGATACAGAAAGCTATGAAGTCAAAATCTCAAAAAGCACTAGTGCTATGAACGAACGCATCTCATAGCCAAATTCTATGCTTCCAATTATTTGGGAAGCCTCTTAAAAAAAAAAAAAAGGGGTAAAAACTAAAAAAAAAAAGAAAAAAAGAAAAATCAACCCTAGTGATTCTCCTTTACATCGTGAAAAACTATTTCCAGGCAAAGTAATGAACAGAAATTTCATAGGATGATAATGGCAGCATATCTGCATTTGCCTGCTTCACTTGACCAGACACTTGCAGAGCTGGAAGGGAAGGGAAATGCCTGACCTGTTGCCCAGCCTGATAGCTTCACCATTTCTCTACCATCCTCAACCCCACAATTGCACCAAAGAGCAGATCAAATGAATTCAAATTTCTAGATTAGTAAGGCCAGCTGCCCCATTTGTATCCCAACTGGAAGAGAATCGCAACAAAATCGCAAGATTATGTTGGTCCTGTGCTGTAATGCCTCTCAACGTCTGCTCTAGAAAGATCATATAGGACCAACTCGAGGTCGATACATTGCATTGTATACTTTGTTTTGAAGAATGGCGCTTACAGTGGAGTGTCCAGATATTGAACTTTCATTTTTGGGTTTGTATGTTTCAGGATGGAATTCTAGCTATTGGTTGTGGTAAATCTTGCTTCAATCGCTTGTTTGATGATCCTGGCAGCATCCTGATTTCATGGCAGGAGACGAGTAGAAATAGAAGGTTAACAATAAATGATTTTGTAGTAATGCAAAAATTTCACTGTGAATGGGTGATTTACATACATACCACTTTATTTCATACTATTTATATATCTGACACCCAGAATATTAATATTACATGCCTATCACCCATAGAATAAATATGGATACATGAAATGAAATATTAAAGTTTATAGTATGGTATGAGTGGTAGGAATGAAATATAGGAGTGATATATTTGATATTAAAGTTGTATATGGGTATTAGACTTGTAATAATAAACGGGACATCAAAAGTCAAGTGGGAAGTTTCTTGTTGGTTGAGGTTCCTCTAGCATGAAATAAAGTGGTATGTATGTAAATCCTTATGGTATATTTTCATAGAAAAAATTATATCAGAATATCCTCTTAATATCAATTATATCCTGATGGATTTCAAATTATAGGATTTGCTTTGAGAATAATACAATATAAACTCTTCATATACATCGCTAATCTCAACATTAAATTTAATGATTTTCAAATTCATTCTTAGACAATGGTATCTGTGGGCTCCGAAAATTCGGCCCCGGTCTCCCCGCCGCGATTTCTTCTTTTTATTTGGCGAGAGAGTTTTAACGGATATGTTCCGGGGTAAATTTTGGAAGGCAGATTGGTTTGTAGATAAGACACTACCCAGAGATTTCGCCCTCTGTGGGCTCCGAAAATTCGCCCTCGGCCTCCGCTCGCTCTTTTTCTTATTCGGCGAGGGAGTTTTAACGAACTAAGTTCCGAGGTAAATTTTGGAAGGCAGATGGGTTTGTAGATAAGACACTACCCAGAGATTTCGCCCTCATTTTATGAGGACTTTATGATCTGAGTCCTGGTTTCCTATAGGCGCAAGCCCCTATAGTTAATTACCCCTCCCGATCACGAGAGAGAACTTTCGATTAAGGCTAATCATCAATCAGATACGTAGAGATACGTGTTATTTGGCATATAGTAGCAGCAATAGGTTTG